>NC_090059.1:8420423-8437923 GCF_038355195.1 Osmerus mordax | reverse complement strand
TCTATTAGCACACAGTCACCTTGGTGTGAGAGGAATGACTAAGTTCACACCTGGGGGGGGCAGAAGGCAAAACCAGGTGGTTGGAAAGGTACAGGGTGAGACGAGAGAGAGAGAGAGAGAGAGAGAGAGAGAGAGAGAGAGGAGAGAGAGAGAGAGAGAGAGAGAGAAGAGAGAGAGAGAGAGAGAGAGAGAGAGAGAGAGAGAGGGGGGAGTCGTAGAACAACAGAGACAAAGTTGCAGGAAAAGAGGGCAAACTCTCGAGCCATTGAGACGACTTGTGTTGTCTGTTTACACGTCAAGAGGGACACGCCATCTGCAGTTACCAAACACCAGAGGAGTGACAGGAAGTCTATCTCCTGCCGCCCCTCCGTTCTCCTGACCCCCCCCCCCATACCCTCGCCTCTCTCTCTTTCATTATCATTCTAGGTCGGCTGTGATTACTGTCAATGAGCATCAGATAAGGAAACCTCTCGCTTACCTGTCACAAGGTCATCTCCCTGATGAATACACACACACCGCGGCACACAGAGCAAGGGATAGGACTGTTCTGTGACACACACATTCGCACACAAACACACACACACAGACAAGAAATGAGACAGCCAGCTCTGAAATAGCACAGCTGTCACTTGGCTAGTAGTGTCCTATGGCGTGGTGTAGCGGCTGGGCATTCTCTTTATTTACCCCCCCCCAGACATTATAAGTGGGAGACAGAGATACCAGAGCCTGAATCTCATTTGAGCCTGTCGCCAGGAAGCTGTTTGGCCTTCCCATGATGCTCGGCTGCTAGGTTACCTGGTAAACAAAACCCATCCCTACACATTTAGACAAGAAGTAGATAGAGAGATAGGAGTGAAGGGGAGAAGAGGAGGAAGACCACACACACACACACACAGACAGAGGAGACCACATGGTTGGCCATGTCTTACATTCGGCTGCTGGGCGGGATCTTGCGTCCGTCTCTGAACCATGTGAACCTGGGGCGTGCGGGAAGCTGCGGATGCGTTGGGCCGGGACGACAGCCCCCTCCCCCTGCGACACTGACTGAGTGCGCTCCTTCTCCTCGAAGCTGCCCATGACTGGAGAGAGAGAGACAGAGAGAGAGAGAGAGACGAGAGAGAGAGAGAGAGAGAGACAGAGAGAGAGAGAGTGAGAGAGAGTTGAATTGAGTAAGCACAGAGTAAGCAACACAGAGAGCTATAGTTAAAACAGCCAGGACGGGAGTCGGAGACATCTCGTCTTTTGCAATCTTCTCACCATCTGTTGTGGGTGCCGAGATTAACATCCAGTCACTTTGACAGACATCCCACGTGTGGTTGCCATGGCAGCCGCGTGGCAAATTTGCGAGGAGTGCTAACAACTCACTAAAGGGCACGGGGGAGAATGACACACCAACTCACATGCATGTCTTGACTTCTACCTTGCTGATTACCTGAGTGTGTAAATATAGCTTGTCTTTAGTCCAGGACAACCGAACTCCACAACTGCTACAGCTATGTTCTTGCTACTTTGTCACCTACATGTACCTACATTCATATATGCGGTGAGGGAGTCGGGCTAGTAATCCGAAGGTTGCCAGTTCGATTCCCGGTCATGCAACTGATGTTGTGTCCTTGGGCAAGGCACTTCACCCTACTTGCCTCGGGGGAATGTCCCTGTACTTACAGTAAGTCGCTCTGGATAAGAGCGTCTGCTAAATGACTAAATGTAAATGTAAATATATGACATATCATTGCTGAGAGCCGACCTCCTCTACATACCTGAAAATACATTTTTAAATGTTTTATGTAAAACCTAAGCTGCTTGATTAAAACCTTGAGTTTTGAGGTTCCCAAAGTCTAAAGTCGGACTCACAGCTCAGCCTGTCGTCACACTTTGTTTCTCCAAGGGTGTCTGAGTGTCCTGTAGGAGAACAGAGCTTCAACAAGCCAGTGCAGGGAGAACGGAACGATCTAGGTCCTTCTACGACGCAGGCTTTTCATAATCAAAGACAAGCCATCGCGCTGTAACATCACAGGGACATCCCATCAAACACTCAATTAAGTTACGACACATTTGAAGACATAATGCCATCTTTGATACGCGCGTAGCTCCCTGTTGCGGGGGGGGTGGGGGGGGTCTTTGAACTTCAGGATATGAGAGTTCCTGTGCGTTCAGATACTGCCTTCTGCGGCCAACTCTCTGCTCTCCTTCTCAAACAGAATATATATATATACAATGGAGGTAATCTGGCTTTTGAAATACAAGGGCGTTGCTTGTCTGAAATCGAAATCGAAGGGGGGGGGGTATTGAATTCCCCCGACTTTGATCCACTATTTCTACACTATTCCACCCCCAACACCCCCCCCCCCCCCATGCCCCCTCATGCCCCCCCCTACGCCACCCCCTCCTCCAGCCCCGATCTATTCTGTGATGCTGCTGCATGCTTGCCCATGCACAGAGGAGTGTCCCTGCAATCTTAATTGTCTGAATGACTTGCGCAAACCCCCCCCCCCTCCCTTTGTGACTCTCCCCTTCTCTCTCTCGCTCGCTTTCTCCTCTGCAGGTGTCCTCAATTCTCTCCTCACTCTGTTTCACATTCAGTACACCAGCAGCTACAGACTGAGATACAGAGACAGGCAGAGAGAGATAAACACACAGAGAGAGTGGGGAGGAGGGGACTGGTGAGAGAGAGACAGAGAGAGAGAGACATAGAAAGACTTTTGACGATAAGATATTTGCCTTTTTTGGGCAGACAAAACTGCCAGCTAGCCGCCAGTTACATCCCAACCATTTTGAACACACCCCCCTATTTTGACGATCTGAAACGCAAGTATCAAAACGCAAAGCGCAAGTAACTTTGTGGGCGGGACTCCGGCTCGGTTGCTATTTTGCGGCGGGGATAAATGACTTTGCGCCTGGCGCAAATCTAAAATGGGTAGGTCCGAAGTAGCTACATTACTAATGGGTGTGGTTTGGGCGTAACTTGCAATAAACCAATCAGAGTTTCATCTCACATTCCCTTTAAGAGCAGCGCTTGTTCCATGGCGGATTGCTATTATAACGGCGGATTTGCCAGGCGCACGCCAGGAGCGGTTCACAGCCAAGGAGACCGACGTTCTAGTCAGGGCCATAACAGATAGATAACTGACATTGTATGGGAAAGGCAGAGCAGTTTTCTCATTGCACTAAATTGCCCGCTCATGCTGCTCATTCAAATTCTTATACTTATTTTTATATAGCCTACCCTATATTTTATTTTTTTAATTGTTTAGTTCTTGGAATTAGTTTAACTATTGTACTTTTTTACTTAATTTAAGACCCGTATAATGTTTTTTGTTTGCACCTTCCTGCCACAGTAAATTCCGTGTTTGTGTAACATAGGCTACATGGTGAATAAACCGAATTCTGATTCTGATGGAGATGGGAGAAGAAACCCACCCAAATTATCTTAGGTTAAACAGGCGTGGGAGAAAATTGCCACAATTGTTACAAATCATGTTCACATACATAGAGATTTCTCATGAAAATCTTTTTATAATCATTGAAGAAATGTAACACGCCATTAAATCAAAACAATGTAACGTAGCTTCGCAGAAAGAAGACCCTGGCCTCCCAGCAGTGTGCACGGACCAAGCTTGCGCCCTTAAAATAGCATCTGAATAATGCGCCATTGACTTTAAACCACGTTTTTCTTGGTCAGTGGCGGAATTGTTTTTCGGAAACTGCAAAATAGCACCAGGGAACGTTTGCGCCGGAACACGCCTCCTTTTTCGCTGAACCGCCCACGGGAGCGCAAGGTGCGTCTGTGGAGGGAAAAGTCCGCTTTGCATCGAGTGCAAACTAGGAATGATACTTGCGTAGTTGAGAAAGTCAATTGCGCTGGGTGCAAGATCGGGCCGAGAGAGAGAGAGAGAGAGAGAGAGAGAGAGAGAGAGAGAGAGAGAGAGAGGAGAGAGAGAGAGAGAGAGAAAAAAAGTGAGAGAGAGGTGATTCAACAGTCCACCAGTGGGAATGCTCAGCCTGTAGTCAACCTCACGCCTGGTTGGTGGTGGAGTTCTGGCATGTGCAGCCTTGTGACATCCAATCACATGGTCCTCTATGTGTTGGGCTGCAGGTGGGAACCAATGCATTTTGAGATCAGGGCGATTCCATTCTGCCAGGTTCCCACCTCGACCAGCACGAGGTGCACAAGGGTACTAAGTAGCTCAACCAGTAGTGTTGTGAGTACAGGGAGAATATTGTGACAGAAAGCGAAAGGGAGAATGAGAAAGACAGACAGAGAGCGAGGGATGGAGAGAGGGCGTGAGAGAGGACGAGAAAAAAGGGGCAGCGAGCGAGCGAGCGATAGAAAGTGAGAAGGATACAAACAGAGACCGAGTGATAGAAAGAGCCTTTTTTTTCTGAGCCAGTCGGCGGGAGAACGACAGATGTTGTTGACAAAGAAGACATGTAATAAGTGGAGAGCGAGGAGGGACACTGTTCGGGAGGGGGGAAAACGACGGAAAAAAAAACGAACCGCGACATGATCAGTCTAATGAGGGTGTGTGTGTGTGTGTGTGTGTGGAACAGCTGTCTGGGTGGAGGCGTCCTCGCTGAGGGCCCGGGAGGCTGCACCTGTCCCCGCCGGCGCTCTCTCTCCAGCACAAGGACACCACCGTCACGAAAAGACACACACACACACAGACACACAGAGGCACATCCACGCGGCGACACCCGCACGCAGAACACACAGGCACACGGAGAGGCACGTGGAAGCACGCACGGTACACACACACACACACACACCACACAGTGGAACAGTACTTACATGCCACCTGCACTTCGGTCCTCCTCTGGAGCAGGGCACCTACACGGTTCCTCACGATGCAGCGGTAGAAGCCAGCGTGGAGCGGTCCAAGGAGGGGATCAGGTACCTGCAACAGGCACGTCACACTCTTAGAACCACGCACGTCACACTCTTAGAACACGCACGTCGCACTCTTAGAACACGCACGTCGCACTCTTAGAACACGCACGTCACACTCTTAGAACCACGCACGTCGCACTCTTAGAACACGCACGTCGCACTCTTAGAACACGCACGTCGCACTCTTAGAACACGCACGTCGCACTCTTAGAACACGCACGTCGCACTCTTAGAACACGCACGTCGCACTCTTAGAACACGCACGTCGCACTCTTAGAACACGCACGTCGCACTCTTAGAACACGCACGTCGCACTCTTAGAACACGCACGTCGCACTCTTAGAACACGCACGTCGCACTCTTAGAACACGCACGTCGCACTCTTAGAACACGCACGTCGCACTCTTAGAGCACGCACGTCGCACTCTTAGAACTCACAGAATACACACACACACATCACCATCTTAGAACACACACACACGCACAGACACACACATCACCCTCTTAGAATACACACGCGCGCCACGCTGACAATACAAACATGACATTCTTAGAGCAAACGCGCGTCACCGCGCTCTTCAAATAAACACACGCATCACACCAACTGATTTCATACCTTAAACACTGAGGAACACAATTAACCTAGGAGACACTCCTCCCACATACAGATGCAGGCACCAGCTGAAGGAACAGGAGGAGAGAGGAGAGGAGGGAAGAAGGGAAGAAGAAGAGAGGAGAAGAAAGAGGAGAGAAGCCCAGTAATAATTGTGCTCTGGGGAACAACCTTTTCATTATAGGGCGACCACACACTCGCACAAGTACACACACACACACACACACACACACACTAAGACAAATCCCCCTGTGTATCTGCCCACTCCTCAGACATCCTGTAAACACTTCCAGTCCATGCAGGTGCCACTGTCTGTGTCCAGCCCCCCCCCCCCCCCCCCACACACACACACACACACACCACAGCTCACACCCTCGTGGTGACCTTGAGTTAGCTGCAGTACCATCCCTCAACATGGGGGGGCAGTCAAGCCTGACTTTAGAGCAGTACAGCAATCTAGTGCAAACCGTGGCCTGGTCCTGCTGCAAGTCTAGAAATCTCTGCCTCGGAGATTCTACAATGCTATGAAGTCTCTCCCAGGGTGTAGACAGTGTTTCATAGGTCATGTGTTGACAATATGGCCACTCCGGGAGAAGGAAACCAACAAATAAACACAGCCAGATGGATTGGGTTTGAAGCCTCGTGTTGGTAGTAATTAAAGGCAACGTTACGTAAGTGACGATGGCTTGAGTTTAAGGTTCTTTGGGGTAAACAGGCCTTTCTCATCTGGTTCCTCCTCTACTCGGACCACGGTTGAGACGATGGCAGATATTTCTGGTGTTCTTTGCTCGCGAAGGAAGGCAGGTAGTGGAGAAAACATGATGGTGGCCAGCAGCTTTGCCCAGAGAGAGAGAGAGAGAGAACGAGATGGAGGGAGGGAGAGAGAGAGAGAGAGAGAGAGAGGAGAGAGGAGAGAGAGAGAGAGAGAGAGAGAGAGAGAATGACAGAGAAAGGAGTGAAAGAGATACGAGTTAGTGAGAGAGAGAAAAGAGAGGAGAAAGAGAAGCGAGAAAGTCAAGAGGCAAAGAGAGTGATACGAATGAGAGAGATAGAGAGAGTGATACGAGTGAGAGAGAGAGAGAGAGAGAGAGAGAGGAATGAGAGAGAGCTAAGCAAGAGAGGCAGAGAGAGACACACATCCATCATCCACATCCTCGTGTCATCCGTGTGAAATACATGTGACATGTCATCGGCACACCTGTCATGCAGCCCGGCAAGTCTTCATAACAAGCTTGGCTACGCCAAATCACAAACACATGATTCATGGCAGTGCCTTGCCCTCTCTCGTCCTTTCCTCAGAGTTGCTAATTTACTAAGATATTTTAGTCCCTGCACTCCACCACACAACACTATGAGTAGAGGAACAGGTTTCTTTATCGCCTCCCAGCTCAGATACCAAGGCACAAACGCTTGGAACCTTCGGTTGCAAATGACTTTATGGAGAACATGTTTGACCCCCGTGGATCAATGGAGTTGAAAGGGGATGGAGCCAGTGAGATGAGGGCAGGGGAGGGCGGAGGAGAGGGGGAGGACAGATGAGGAGGGGCAGGAGAGAAGGGGGGCATAGACAGAGAGAGGAGGGAAGAGGAGAGGGGGAGAGAGAAGGGAAGAGGAGAGGGGGAGAGAGAAGGGCAGAGGAGAGGGCGAGAAAGGAGGGAAGAGGAGAGGGGGAGAGAGGAGGGCAGAGGAGGGAGGGAGGGAGGAAGAGAGACAGGGAGACGAGGGCAGACGAGAAGGTGAGAGCGACAGAGAGAGGGGGGCAAAGTAGGGAGGGAGGGAGGGAGAGAGACAGGGAGACGAGGGCAGACGAGAAGGGGAGCGTGACAGAGAGAAGGAGGAGGTCAGGGGGAGAGAGACAGCCAGGGGAGGGCGGAGGAGAAAGTCTAGGTTTTCAATCTCGATGCTTTAAAAAGCTATTGACCTCGGCGCGCGATCAATAGACACGATAGACCAGGGATGGTAAAGAGATACGCCCAGACGAAGGGACGAGACAGAGAGCGAGGGGACCTGGGTTTGTCTATCTCTGTATCCCTCAACAATACGTTACACCTCGGCCCTTACCAGGGACCCAGTGGTTACTGACACTCAACCTCCTCCTCCTCTTCCCCCGCCCCTTCCTCATCGCCACAATCCCCATTTTCATGGACGCCGAAAGTAATCAAAACTCTGTTTTTTTCCCCCTCCTCAGTGAAGTCGACGGCAGTTACAGTGGAAGCGTTCGGTTCCTTCACAGCAGGCATGGTCGATATGGAGTGGAGGTGCAGCAGGAGGGAGGAAGGGATGAATGAGGGAAGGGGAGGAGAGGAGGAGGAGATTGACAGGAGCCCGGGTCGATCGGGGGGCCGAGCGTGTGGGCGTGGCCGGAGATTGCAGCTATTACCTAGCAGTAATGAGGTATCAAACCATATTAGCGACAGGGCTAGCAGGGTGTGCATGCAGCCAAGTGCACTAAATTACTTTAGCCTGTGAAGTCTATTAGTGTTAATCGAGTAATTAGGGAGTGTGGTGGTGACGCGAGCCTTCTTCCCTCCATGTTAGAGAGGGTCAATTAAAATGTGCTAATGAACAATAAAGGTGTGGAGGAAGGGAAGATGCATAAACACATTGTAGGCTCAGCAAAGCTAACTATCTAGCATTTGTCGGGCTAATTAACTAGCATTAGCAAAGCTAAATGCTATTGAAAATATATTGAATGTCTCTTTCAGGGAGAGGTGTCCCATGCAGAGGTAGAGAGAGAGAGAGAGAGAGAGAGAGAGAGAGAGAGAGAGAGAGAGAGAGAGAGAGAGAGAGAGAGAGAGAGAGAAAAAAGAGAGAGAGAAAAGCTGACAGGTGGCGTTTGGTGCGCCAAGTCTAACCTTGTGGAATCCTGTGGAGAATTCAGCCCTCAGTCTTGAGCCAGAACCTTCAGGGTGACTTTACCGAGTTCCTCTCTCTCACACACTCCCTCCCTCGCTCGCCCCCCCCCCTCCACCCCCCCCCCCCCCCCCCTCCCTCCATCCTTCCTTCCATCTCTCTTTATACTGAATACAATTAACCTTTGCGGAGCCGAGCGTGAGGGCAGCAGGCTGGTGAAGTCAGCAGGGGCCTGTCTGCTGGACAGTGATTGATTGATGTTCCAAGGGACACGGCACAGTGTCGGGTCCTTGTAATTAGCCGCGCTCAGGAGAAGAGAGGGAGGACGGTGGTGGCGTTGTGGGTGGGACACGGGGGGACACAGGGTGACACCGCGATCCCTCCGCTGGAGCAGGTGACACGCGACGTCCTGTCACATCCTGTTCCCACGGCGACTCGCCTGGACACCCCCTAACCCCGGGCGTTGCGTCACATGGCAACCGCGGCATGTGGCCTCCACGTCCAGGATGGAGTGTTGAGAGCTAAGGAGAGGGCTATCTTAGGGGTGCTGGACGGTGGGCGGGCGGGCTGCTGTGGGCAGAGGGGTTAGGCAGTGGAGAGACTCTGTCGAAGAGCCAATCACGGGGACGTGGACCTATGATGCTGAATGTGGAAGAGCAGCTGAAGCTACTGCCTTGTGCATTGAGCACTTGCACTTTCTTTAAACTCACCCGGCAAAGGCACACATCACACCGACCGATGCACACACCCACACACACATACACACACGCACACACAATGTAGTATGCCGGTTGCCTAATGAACACACTGTACTCGATGCACACACACACGAAGAAAGAAAGAAAGAAAGAGAAAAATAGAGAAGAAAGGCTATTGTGTCTCTGGGCTAGAAGAATGTCGGGAGGGTGAGGGGGGGGGGGGGTGGACTTTTTCAGTTCCATAGCTGAATCCATTAGCATTGTCTAGAGACATGCAGCGGTGCATTCTGGGATTCTGCTCTGCTCCGGTCAAGGTGCGCAAGAGCTCGACACGGCGGGGCCTGTGCGCCCGTTTGTTCAAAGGAAGTAGATGTTTTGTCATGTTCCGCCCGCGCACAGCAAGAAGCGCCTTCCTCTATGGAAGCCAAGTTGAAAAGGTTCCTAGGCAGAAGGAATAACATAATAAGAAAAAAAAAAGGAAATCTCTCTATCGCAAACAACACTGATGAGAACACACGCAAGCACGTTGATAAGGACCTGCGTTCTGCTGCAGATATCATCGATCGTTGTTGTGCTGTGGTGGACACAATCGTTTCTCCAGCTCTTGGCTGAGGAAAATGACAAGGTTGGTGATATGGAATTTGGTGACTGGAATATCTCCTGAAATGCCAAAGTTGATAATGCTGTGTCTTTGTCAGTCTCCCTTTCTCAATACTGAGTGGCTCAAAAAAGCATTTCACCTATTCAAGACAGGAGATAATTTCACACACACACACACACACAAACACACATGCACGCACACACGCAGGCCCCAGACAAACAGTATTCTTGGATTCAACTCATACAATTTGTCAGAGCCACAAAAAAATCCTGTTGATATGAAACATGGTAGACTTGGCAGAGTGGGATAGCCACAGCATGGCTGTGTCTCTAGATTGCTGTCTCTCTTTCTGTCTCCATCTCTCCGTCTTTCTCCCTCAGTTGCTATATTTTCTATCTCTCTCTCACACTCTGTCTCTCCCACTCTCTGTCTTTCTCTCATAGATGGGATGATGTTGGGTTGAGCACACTGTGATCTCAGGCTCATCGCTCATTCAAACCCACTCAGACTTGGAGGTACAGTAACAGTCTCTGTCTCTCTCTCTCTCTTTCTGTCTCTCTCTCTCTGTCTCTTGCTGTCTCTGTCTCTCTCTCTCTGGCTCTCTCATACACACACACACAGATACACACATGCTCTCCGTCCTTCCCTCTATCTCTCCCTCTTTCTGGTGTAACATCCACCACTTACTGATGACTCACCTCGGAGTGGTAGGTTTCGGGTCATTCATCTCACTTAGCCACTCCCCCTCCTTCCCCGACCCCCATGCCCCATGCCAGGACCATTACACAGCTAGCACGCCAGGCCCAGATACAGCTAACACGCTAGGCTAGCTAGATAGCACATCATGACCATATACAACTAACACGCCAAGCTAGAGCTAAAACACCAGGACCAGATACAGCTAACACGCTAGGCTAGCTAGCAACAGCAAACAAGAACCAATCACAGCTAACACACCAGGACAAGACCCCAGCTAACACACTAGGGTAGCTAGCAAGCACACCAGGACCATACACAGCTGGCACGCATGGAGCTCCGAGATCTCCATGGATTCAGTTTAATCACTAATTGAAAAGAACAAATGAGCTGTGGTGTGCTGAGTCTTTAAGGTGCCGTATGCCCTTACACTCACATACGCACACTGGGGCGAGGGGGCGAGGCGGGTCTATAAACAGAGTCAATCACTGGAGACCTTTCCTGTAACCTCATTAGCATACTGACCCGCCCATTGCCCACCTCCCCTCTGCTTGTCACTAGGGAGGTCATGGTGAGGGATGGAGGGATGGATGGATCTTTGTAGTCACACACACACGCACACACACACACGTACACGGATAACCCATTGTAGCTGACCCACGGTGCTTACATACACAATCACACACACCCACACACACCCACACAGACAGACAGTAGCTCAGTCATGGACTCTATCACTTAGTCAGTCCCTCAATCACCCAGTAGCCGGCCTGCGGTGTGCCGCTCCAAGGCTGAGAGAGCATTAGCCTGCTGGAGGACAGGGTCTGCCTGTGTCTGGCCTGCCCCGTCCGCCTCTTATCTCCCCCTGGCTTCACACGCAGGAGAAAGGCCTGGATCCATCAACCAGGCAGAGGTGACCGTGCCCCTTTGTTCTCCCTGCCCTCTCGCCACACACACACACCGGCAAAGCACACACACACATAGACAGTAGGGACACGCACACACTCAAGTACACACCCAGCAGCAGCAGCAGGGGTGTGAAAGTGTGCGCCTCAGCTCGTTTTCCCTCAAACGCCCCACCGTTCCATTTACACCGACAGTTAGCACAAACACACACCATTTCCGGAGATAAGGCTAGTGTTTTCCACACGATTAGGATCTTTCAGTTAACATTAAAGACGCTCTCCCTCGTCTCTCTCTCTCTCTCTCTCTCTCTCTCTCTCTCTCTCTCTCTCTCTCTCTCTCTCTCTCTCTCTCTCTCCCTCTGTGTCTCTGGAAGGTAGTGCTGTGGACAGGCTCAGAGGGGGGGGGAGCGCCTGTGTGCTCGCCCTACATGTAGATCATGGCTGGTTCGGGTTCTCCCGTACCTGTACTCCAGGGAGAAGCGGGTCAGCTCGCTTTCGTTGTGGATCCATTTGAACTCCAGGGGCCAGCTTCCCTCGGCCATGCAGGTCAGGACCAGACGGTTCCTCTCCAGGTGCAGCTGGCTCCTCACCGGCTCCGTCTTGAAGTAGGGAGGCACGTCATCTGGGAAGGCGAGAGAGAGGGGGGGACAGAGAGAGACAGATAGATAGAGAGACATACAGACAGACAGAGAGAGAGAAAGAGAGAGAGAAAAAAAGAAAGAACGAAAGAAAGAAAGAAAGAAAGAGAAAAGGAAGGAGGGAGAGAGAGCGGGAAGAAGAAGAGGGGTAAGTCACACGTTTGTACACGAGTGATACAGCTCAACGGAGGTGAACATACTCAAGCCACACTGTGGTCACACCAATTGTTGTCTGCTGCCAAGATAACTGACACGTTCCTGGATGTGCGTGTGTGTGCGTGTGATCTGAAGGTGTGTTATATACCACGCATCTGAGGTAGTGTCCGAAATGCAACACCACCCACGGCAGATAACGGGGCCTCAGCTAGGCAGAGGAGAATTGGACCTGTGTTGTCTCTTCGTGTTCTTCACGGTAGCATAACCCCCCCCAAACACCTGACAGAATGACTATTAGGAGGGAGGGCATGAAATCCTGCACCCCCCCCCATCCCAATTCCTGTTGTCGTTCTTTCGATGTGTTTCCAGTGTTATCAAAGCAGGGAATGAGAAAAACCAAGCAGAAGATGGTCCCCTGAGAATACAGAGTGTAGCTGACCCGGGTCCACACACACACACACACACACACACACACACACACACACACACACACACACACACACACACACACAGACACACCGTGTTCAAATAGCTCTCCCTGCTAGATGATGTTGCTATAAAGATCCAGCACTGAGGATGATTGTAAATGCAGACCAGATTAATTGGATGGTTGGATAACATAATTATGGAATTGACTGATAATCAGACATTAAAATTAAACTGTCAAGATGATCTATAAGGCTGGTATTTTAGGTTTCCACCATTCACGGGAGGTCTCGGGATGAAGATAAGGCATGGGGAGAGGGAGAGTGAAAAAAAGAAAAGTAAAAAGAAAGTGAACAATTTACAACAAATCTCTCGTTTAAGACCAGAGAGAAAGATAGAGAGAAGAGACCAATAAAGAGAGAATGTGAGGAGGAGCGCAACGGAAAGAGAGACAGACAGAGGAAAAGGAAGAGAGGGAGAGAGAGAGAGAGAGACCGTCGCAGAGAAAGAGCCCAAGGGAGGGATGTGGGCGAGAGATGGAAAGTGGGCCGAGAGACCATGGAGCGGAGGTGTGTATCGGAGAGGGTGTGAAGGCCTGGTGTTTGGTGGCGCTGTCTGTCTGCCTGCTCTGCGTGGGGCAATGCTAGCGTGCTGGGGAGTGGGAGGGGAGGTTATGAAAATGAGGGAGATTTGAGGGCCGCGTTAGCAATTTGATTAGACGGGCGAGACTAATTGTTCCCCTGGTGATCGGGGCCTGTGCTTTTATCTGCAATGGAGAGATAAAGAGAGAGAGGCAGGAAAAGAGAGAGAGACAGAGTCAGAGAGAGAGAGAGAGAGAGAGAGAGAGAGAGAGAGCAAGAGAAACAGAAGGCAGGGGAAAATAAGGGGGGGGGGGGGGGGGGGGGGGGGGGGGGGGGGGGGGGACCAGAGCACACACACGCGCACACACATGCACGCCCGCAGACACACTCACACTGTCAAGGTTTAGCAACTCTGACACACAGCACAAAGCAATCGTGTGCATGAGGAAGGTTCCAGATCTGTTAGCTCCTCTTCATACACCAGCTCCCCTCCCAGACCCACTCCCTACTGACCTCCGGCAAAGTACTCAAATGTGTGTGTGCGTGTGTGTGTGTGTTGGGGGGGGTGGGGGGTTGGGGAGGTTCATAACACAGTCTCGACCAGAGAGTCAATTAAACCTGCTCTCTCGTTAATGAGAACAGTGCAAGGTACAAATGCTGGCCCTGGAGGTGAACATTTATAATAGAACAGGACTTATCTCCTTTCTATAATAGGGGATGGGGGGGAGGGTCTCTAAGTAGCAGGTCCTCCACCCTTCACTGTGGGCTCCTTACACAGGCCTCGACAGGTGTGCTCTGTCATCCAGCTCTTCCACACCCTGTGAAACATACACTGACCCAGACCGAAACACACAAACACACACGAAACAGGAGGACTGAAACACACTCAGGCTTTGAGTCATTGTGTAGCAGGACTCCCCTCTAGGTCTCCAAACAAGCCATGTTCCGGAAAGCAGGGAGATGAAGTGGACCTTGACCACACTGAGGCTCTGGTTGTACAGCACCAGACATGCACATGTGTACACACACACACACACATTTCCCAGCAGGCCATGGTGCTCTGGTGGCAGCCGGTAGCAACCTCTTCCAGCCAATCCCCAGGTGTCGACCACTCCGAGACAAGACATGCATATTTCATCTGCAGCCTGAGGCCTGGTGGTTAAACAGACACACACCCACACCCCCCCCCCCCCCCACACACACACACACACACACACACACACACACACACACACACACACATGCACGCACACACATGTACACAACCCACTGACATACACAATCAAAGAAACATTCCAATAAAACCTTGACGCCCACTAGATGATTAACTATGAACACAGTATACTTGTGTACAGTTTTCTACGTGTGTGTTTGTGTGTGTGTGAGAATGTGTGTGCGAATGTGTGTGTGTTGGCAGTCAGAAGGAAAGGAGGTCTACTGGAGGAGCTGTAAGCCCCCAGCAGGGATTACTATATGTTCTACTGCTTGACATACAATACAGCACCAGCACACTGGCCTGGCTTAGATCGGGGTGTGTGTGCTAGTGACCGCCTCCATATGTGTCCCACAGAGACCCTCAGAGACAGGCCACTGCTGCCCCCAGCAAGGCTGCACACACACACACACACACACAATTAGACACACACACACACACATTCACACACAGACACACATGCACCCACCCACATACGCACACACACACACACACTGACAGCCTTTGGCCTGACTCCAGCTATTACTGACAGGCCTATTCGTTCTGCTTACGGATGAGCGCTCCCTCTTCACAGAACTTCATTTCCCACGAGTCTGTGCGGGTTACTAATCCCTCACTCTCCAAACTGGCCTGCCAAGCCCTCTGCTGCTATGATTCAGCTGGCCATCCTCAGGGTCCCAGAGCCTTGAGCTGGCAGGGACGTGGGTTGGAGAAGGGGTGGCCCCCTGGTGGTCAGACTAAGGAAATAAATGAAGCCCATCTTCTCTGCTGGAAGTCGACATGCTAGTAGTAATGCCTGGGAGCTGTCCTATCACAGCCAAGCCCTGCTTGTGTGAGACAGGAAGGGCTGTGCGCCATAAATCAGAGAGGTAAAAACATGAAAAGCGTCTCCCTTCTTTAACGGCCTCGGAGGAGAGGGACGCTGGCTCGTAAATCTGCGCGCTAACCTTTAGCCGCGACAGGCTAAGCTCTCAGCGCGCCGCGCGCAGCCCTTATCACTCGCCCCAGAGTCATCGCTCCTCTCCCGCTAATAACGCCTCGCCAAACGACACCGGCTTCCGTCAAACATGGCCTCGCTCACAATAAGGGCCGCCAGCCTATGTGTGTAGGTGTGTGCATGCGTGTGTGTGTGAATAGCAGTGAGTAGTGTGTGCTTGTGCGAGACAGTCTGTGTGTGTTTAGGATTTTGCGCTGGATTGCGTAGTGTGTGTACGTGTGTCTCCGCGTGTGTGCGTGCATGCATGTGTGTATGTGTGAGTGCATCTAATTTCCCAGAAGATGAAATAAGCTCTCCATAGTGGTCGAACACGGTGCACACTGTACTGAGCAAATGAGGCTATTATGGTTATGGGAGCGAATCAAATCCTGCCCTCTCAGAGGCCATAAAGCTGAGGCTCGTCCCACCCGTGTGGACGGCATGGTGAAGCCCTGGAACATCCTCACTCTGCTGCCCTGGACAGGGACCGACCCTGGAGCTGGGGGCTCTCTCTGGCAGGGGAGGGAGGAGGAGGAGGAGGTGGAGGTGGAGGAGCAGGAGGAGCAGGAGGTGGAGGAGGGAGGAGGAGCAGGAGGAGAAGGAGGAGCAGGAGGAGGAGGTGGAGGAGGAGCAGGACGAGGAGGAGGAGCAGGAGGAGGAGGAGCAGGAGGAGGAGGTGGAGGAGGAGCAGGAGGGAGCAGAAGATGGAGAGAGCAGGAAGAGGAGGAGGACGAGGAGCAGGAGGAGCAGAGCCAGCCTGCGAGGTCTACCACAGATACAGATCCGCCCACATAATCACTCTGGCAGAGCCACTCAGAGGAAACATACACACACATGGTCGATTCTCTTTCTTTCAGTCTTTCTGTCTGTCTCACTCTCTATCTATGTTCTCACTCACTCACATGCACACACACACACACACAACCAAAACCCTTTTCAGATGCGATGCACGCTCCAGTAGCTTGACTAACCCCAGGCAGGTGAGGCCTGGCACTAGCCTCCAGACTGCTAAAAAATGTACGCAGTGAAACAATGTTGTTCAGCTCTTCATAATGCATAGCCAGAACACACTGGGATCATACAGCAGTGTTTTACACAAATACACACACACACACACACACACAGGCCCACACACACAGGCCCACACATACACACAGAGACACACGGGTTTGTTTTACAATCCTAGTGAGGACTTCACCCCAAGCTCTACCCTTAACTATTCATGTAATTCTAACCATAACACACATTCTAACCCTAACACCAAACCTCTTGGAAATAGCACTTGAAAGTTGTGGGGACCAACAAAATGTTTAAAACATTTCTTAGTTTACTATCCTTGTGGGGATTTCTGTGCATGTGTGTGCGCGCTGCTAAATAAATTCCTCACAGAAATTTAAAATGGTGGGCGGAAAAGTCAATTTCTTACACTAACTTAATAGTCTTAATCACCCAAGGGTTAGCCTGGGAGTTCAGGTAGAGGGGAGCTGCATTAACAGGAGGTTCATTTCGGCTCTCGGGCTGCCTGATCTACGACTGGAGAGACAATTCAACTCCTTTCAAAGGCCTGGATCACAACTGTTTAGGTGGCACCTGTTAACTGCTATTGTCTCACAACATGGCACCCTTCAGCTCGCTGTCTTGGGTCCGGCTCTGCTTGCGATGCGGTAGCCAGTATCGTGTGGAAATGAAAGGGCAGTAACGCGCAGTGTGTGTGCGCTCGCAGGGAGAGTGAGCCAGATGACAGCAGGAGGATCCTGTATGGTTCCTAACCCCCCCCCCCCCCCCCCCCCCCCCCCCCCCCCCCCCCCCCCCCCTCACCACCACCACCACCACCAACACCCCCCTACCTCCACCCCACCCTCACACGAACACAGCCACATGCAGAGGCACGTTCCCCGCTCATCCATCGTCACACACCGTGAGAGCTCTCTGGTCACACTCACGCACCCCCCCATGGGAGGTGTGATCACCCTGTGCCCCCCCCCCCCCCCCCCCCGTTAATGAAGGGCATGTCTAAATAAAGGTCTGGAGATGGATGGAGGAGGAGGAGCGGAGGAGGAAGGTCTATTAGAGCGAGGGAGCTCTCTCACTCATTGCAGCCTTCCCCCTCCCTCCACCACGACCCCCGTCTCCATCCACTCTGCTGCACCCCCTCCACAGACCCCAGAGAGACACCCCTCGCACTCTCTCTTAAGAGTGAGTGAGAGAGACAAAGAGAAATGGAGAGAGGGAGAGAATGGAAATGGAGAGAGTGAG
>NC_090059.1:8400099-8420223 GCF_038355195.1 Osmerus mordax | reverse complement strand
ACAGCCAATTTCAAAGGGTTCATTTCACACCAGGGGTGATCCTGATGATGAGAATGGGTTTACACAAGCGCTGGATGAACTACAATGAGTAATCCTGCTGCAACACTGGGACCACCAGGAATGGAGTCGCCACAGCAGACTAATGCTCGCTTTCATTACAACCTAAATACCTCTGAAAGAGCTGAGATTACTCGGATGTAGAATAAAAACCTGCAGAGTCCAGGTGTTCAGTAGAACCATGGAGAGGGACAGGCAGCTACTTCTGCAGGCAGTTAGTTGAGCTTTTGGTTCCAGGAAGTTCATTGATCTGAGGGTGTAATCTAATTGGCCGGTGTGTCCCAGTGCAGCTAAGTGACCGAGGTCACTGGGTCTACCAAGAGGACATCTGCTGGATCTAACCAGCCCACCCTCCGACCTGAGAGAGCCCTCCTGCATGAGGAGAAGAAATCGATACTAACTCGGTGAACCAAAGATGTATGTGGCCATAGTTGCATGATAATACTTTGTTTCATATCTCAATAAACAGGGAAGTACATCTGTTAAGTTCATTGCATGCAGCCAAAGGTAGAGTTAGGTATCAATAAATACGTATTCATGTCATTGAGCCATGGTCACATATTCCCTTTACTGAACTGAGTAGACTCCATACAAAGCAGAGAATGCAAAACAATCAAGGTGGAAATCCGAGAGCAACGGATGCGGTTCTTAGCATCCCACAGATAATACTGGATCTCCCAAACACATGCATTCATCCCAAACACAAAGAGAATGAACTTTGGTGTCAGACTGTTCAAAGCCTAGGCGTCTTCTTGATACACGCACACAGTAACCCCCCCCCCCCTCCCACGCACACACACACACACAGTATACACTCACACTATCACACACGTGGACAGGCACACACACAGTATACACTCACACTATCACACACGTGGACAGGCACACACGCGCGCGCGGTTAATGCTGTTTGCTCAGATATATTTTAAAAGCACAGTGTTTTTTTTGTTTGTTCGCCTCTCATCCTGAACTCAATTATATATTACAAGGGATGAAATCCCATGTTAATTACAGCCTCTTCAGGCGACGGGGATGTGCTTGAGGGGGGGGGGGGGGTCCTCCAGTCCCCCCTCCATGTGTACTCGGTTCCGCATGCACCGGCTCCATCTCATATTTGAAGTTATTACAAATTAATTTTCGGAGGAGTGGGTCTGCTTATTCCAATCATCGGTGGAACTGATTGGAAATGTTGCATTATCTCTCCGTCTCTCTGCTGTCTGACTGGTCGGCCGGGGAACGCTCGGCTCCCTGGGAGATTGCATGCTGGGGAGGAGAGAGAGGCAGTCAGGGCCAAGATGAAGGGAGAGGGAGGAGGGGGAGAGAGAGAAAGAAAGAGAGAGGGAGAGAGAGAGAGGGGGGGGGGAAGGGGAGAGAGAGAGGAAGAGAGAGGGAGAGAGGGAGAGGTGGAGGAGGAGGAGAAAGAGGAAAGGAGTAAGCGAAGAAGAGCGAGAAGAGGGAGCGAGGGAGAGAGAGAGAGAGAGAGAGAGAGAGAGAGAGAGAGAGAGAGAGAGAGAGAGAGAGAGAGAGAGAGAGAGAGAGAGAGAGAGAGAACAAGACCTTTCATCTTATGGCAATATCAGAGGAGGACGCAGGCACACATACGCACATATTCTTATCGCCCCCATGAATTATTAATGCAATACAGTATGCAAAGTTACAACAACTTTTAGATGTACGCATGCTACACTGTGGGCTGAAGGGGGATCGCAGCTTGATGTATCGTTTACAGAACACCGTGAGCCGGGGACACACACACACACACTCCAGCCAGACTCCTCCATCCCACACTGTCTCATCCCTGCTTATCCCTCAACAGACACGACCTCTCCGTGACCTTTGATCCCCTGGAGCGCTTTACTGATCGCTGCTCAGACAACATGACCCCCCTCTCCCCAGTGGGCTGGGGTTAGGGAGTAGTGAGGGCCACACACTCCAGAACTCGGTCTTAAGGTTACCTGCTTCTAGGTGAATGGCAGACAGACAGTCCTCCAAACGCACTGTAGGTCTCATGCCTACTCTCTCTCTCTCTCTCCTGTCTCTCTCCACACTCTCTCCTGTCTCTCATATCTCCGGTCCTCCCTGCATGGTGTCCATCTTCTTATCCCTCCAGTGATTCCTCTTAAGCTTATCAGGGCCTCAGCTGCTGGTAGGGATATACAGTATTACAACCTTGTCCTATGACTGACTCAGTCATAGGACAAGTGTCAGTGTGTGTGTGTGTCTGTGTGTGTGTCTGTGTGTGTGTGTGTCTGTGTGTGTGTCTGTGTGTGTGTCTGTGTGTGTCTGTGTGTGTGTCTGTGTGTGTGCGTGTGTCTGTGTGTGTGCGTGTGTGTGTGTGTGTGTGTGTGTGTGTGTGTGTGTCTGTGTGTGTGTGTGTGTGTGTGTGTGTGCGTGTGTGTGTGTGTGTGTGTGTGTGTGTGTGTGTGTGTGTGTGTGTGCGTGTGTGTGTGTGTGTGTGTGTGTGTGTGTGTGTGTGTGTCTGTGTGTGTGCGTGTGTGTGTGTGCGTGTGTGTGTGTGTGTGTGTGTGTGTGTGTGTGTGTGTGTGTGTGTGTGTCTGTGTGGTGTGTGTGTGTGTGTGTGTGTGTGTGTGTGTGTGTGCGTGTGTGTGTGTGTGTGTGTGTGTGTGTGGAGGGGGGGGCGGATAGACACCTTCTGTCTCCACCAATAGGCTATCCCAATCTCTCCAAGCACCAGCATCTGATTAACTGGAAATCTGGTTATCAAACACCACTATGGTTCCCTGCCTCGTGCTCTGTCTGTCTGGGGTGTTAGTGACACCATCACAAGCTGCTCCATGGTTACAGGGCGTTGTTCGTGTTCACTCAAACCCCCACTAGATGTCAGGTATCAGGTTTCTGATTGGCAACATGAAGGTGTATTTTCAACTTCCTCTGTGGTAGGCTAATATAACTGACTGTTCTCTCTTCATTGTGAAACACATGAAGACTGGTAGGACTGTGGAGACACACAAGTATACACACACACGCACATGCACACACACGTCTCTACCCACCAGTCACTAATTAATTGGATGACAAAGCAAGCTGTATTGATTTTCCAATGACATGGACAGGGGGAATCAAGATCATACTGTGGGTATGTGTGTGTGTCCGAATGTGTGGGTGTGTTTATGTGTAAGTGTGTGTGTTTGCGTGTGTGTGTGTGTGTGTGTGTATATGTGGGTGAATGCTTGTAAGTCTGTGGCTGTTGTGTATCATCTGGGACATATGGCCCTCATGTCTATGTTTGGTCTGGTAAAAAGCCTCTCCAGTCTACTGTGTCATGTCAATAAGGGCTGAACACCCCCGCGGAGGGTTGGGAATAGCGCCACCCAACCCTTGCGGCGGTGCAGTGGAGACGGCTAAAAGGGGGGCCTGGCAGGGAGGTATTTTAATGAGTTCTGGTGCTAATCGGTTCCATGACGTCTTTCCTCTCTTATCAAAGTCCGCACACTTATGCCATTCCTCAGGGGCTGGCGGGGGGGGCATGTGGCATGGCTGCTGGGGGATGGAAGGGGGGGGGGGGGGGGGGGGGGGGGGCATGTGGCATGGCTGCTGGGCGATGGAAAGGGGGGGGGGTGGGGTCCTCACCTGCACACACACACCCCTGCCACCCCTGTCGCTCATGGGACCCTGGAGTGTAATGTGTGTGTGTCCTCCAGGATGACAGGGTTAAAGCAGGGAGCAGGGAGATGAGACTGTGGAGGCAGGAAAGGGGGAGGGGGGGGACGCTGAGCCCTTAATTACACCACGGAGCATCTCAGGAATAGCAGGCGGCCCCTGCTCTAAGCAGAGCCAGATGAAGGAACCAGACCATTTCCTGACTAAATGGCTTCAAGATGGAGCCCCGGCTACCATCCTCTCCTCTAATGTGGCCAATGGAATGCAGGGCAGACTGAACACACTGAGAATGTGGGGGGTACAGCTACCGAGCCAGAGTAGGGAGTGGAGGAGTGTGTGTGTGTGTGTGTATTACTCAGAGGGCTTCTGTTGGCTGTCTGTGCCAGATAGCTTTAACCGGCCAAGTGCTGTTTCAAATTACGGACGTGACAGAGAGTGACATAGGCATCCTTCTCAACAGCCAGGACAGGCAGCCAGCAGCCACACACACACACACACACGCACACACTTATGAACACACACATGCACACAGCGACACACTCACTCAGCTACATAAACACACGTACACACAGACACGCACACACATATGCACATGTACACAACTGGCAGCCATTTTGGTGAATCAATGATTCGTAAATCCTTTCTACCATGCAACTTGTCCATCCATTTATGTCTTGATATGTCCTGTCTTGTCTTGATGACTCATATAAAAATTGAAAAAAGATTCTCTGAAAGGGAGTCAGTTGGCTGAGCGGTGAGGGAATCGGGCTAGTAATCCGAAGGTTGCCAGTTCGATTCCCGGTCATGCCAACTGACGTTGTGTCCTTGGGCAAGGCACTTCACCCTACTTGCCTCGGGGGAATGTCCCTGCACTTACTGTAAGTCGCTCTGGATAAGAGCGTCTGCTAAATGACTAAATGTAAATGTATGTAAAGCCTAGCCTCTGGAACAAGAGCAGCTAGTCCTATAGAAAGGGATCCATCTTGGTTCAGGGGACACCTTCCCCTACCTTCCCCTCCCGGGTTAAGGAGAGCGAGCGAGGAAAAGAAATAGCAGCACAGAGAAACAAGGAAGAGAGGAGAGGAGCGTTGGAGGGCCATGGGGGACACCGTCTCGATGAAGTCTCTCTCTCTCTCTCTCTCCACCTCTCTCTCCCTCTATCCACCTCTGTCCTCCTGTCTTCTCCTTGTCTGCTATTTCTCTCATGGCAGTCTGTCTCTCTCAGCTCTGGCTGGATGGAGAAGAAGATGTTTACACTCCTAACTCCTAAGGTAACAGAGGACGTGTTTGTGTGCGTACGATAGGATTCCCTCTCAAAGGAGAGGCGTTATGTATGAGAAAACAAACTGCAGAAGGTCGGGCACACAGGAGACACTTGGGCCAGCTGAACAAACAGTCAACACAAACACACCCCCACACACACACACCCACACACACACCCACACACACACACACAGTTTCTCCTCCATTTCATCAACCTCAAGTCCCTAGCTACCTGCACTTCCTAGGACATGACCCTGAACATGCCTTTCTCCCAAGGTTTTCAGGATCCTTTCCTAACCCTAACCCTTTTTCACTCTAACTCTTTGCCGGTTCCAAGCCAGAAAGTTCCAGAGAGGAGCTGGTTCTGAGTGCCTCCAGAGGGGCCATCCATCAGAGGGCGACCCAGGGGAGAGGGGGCTGAGCTGGGGGAGAAGGAGGCAGAGTGGGGGCCTGGGCTGGAGGTCAGAGCAGGCCCTGGAGGAGTTGGGGACTTGGGGTGAGGTAATCTGTTTCAGTCAGGTGAAAAATGATGTGTCCCACCACTGGGACACTCTGGACACAGTCCACCGTGCACACGTCTCCCATCACACACACACACACACACACACATAAACACACAGCAGCTGAAAAGAGGTGTGTGCGTGTGCTAAGTGTGTGGCCTTTGGGCATGTACTCTACTGGTGCACGTGTATACACAGACAATCTATCCCTTTGTCGGGAACCTGTCGAAAAAACCACACGCATCGACGCCAACTATGCTCTCACGCTCTCACACTCCCAAATACATACAGTGATAAATAGATGGCCAAAAAAACTGAGCTAACACATGATAGTTTAAGCTCACATCCCAGTGAGTGGGGTTGTCTCACACTGCGCAGCCTGGAGGTTACAGGTCTTTAGCTCCACTTCTGGTAGTTACCACCTTCGTATTCCCCTGTTCTATTGGTGGACGCAGGCAGGTGCACCAGCCTATCCCTGCTACGGAGAGAACCGTTCAACCAATCGGAGAGCGGCAACCGAACCGGGGTGGTGAGTGACAATGTTTTCCGTGACACTGTGAACTACTACAAGACGGTGTATTGTTGTGTACCGACAGCACGTACTCCATACATGTCTGGATGAATGACAGGCTACTATTCAAAGCTCTAAAGGAAAGAGAGAGAACCGTCCACCGTATTTTTCGGAGCTCAAGGCCGGTAGCTCATGGTAATGTCACTAATGTGCCTTGACAATGAGCGACGCATGTACACACACACACACAAACACACTTTACACTTGAGATGCGCGGTGGAGCGCATCTTACCCGATACAATCAGCAGCCAGGGTGAGGAAAGGTGGGGGGAGATGGGATGGTGTGAAAAAGAAGGGCAGGGTCGAAGGGGGCAAGTTGAGAGGAAAAGAACTCCTGCAGACAGACTATTGGATCATTACAAGTAAACAGTATTGATCAAAGCCATCCAACAGTCTTTCTACTTTCTGAAGACGTTCGACTCAAAGGGACATATCCTTATGAAAATACATATCCTTCTCTCTCTCTCTCTCTCTCTCTCTCTCTCTCTCTCTCTCTCTCTCTCTCTCTCCCTCTCTCCCTCTCTCCCTCTCTCTCTCTGGTAAATTAAGAATATATTTGTCACGACCGGAATTTGTCAAGTGGAAGTTAGCTGGCATGCACAGAGCAATAGGCCAAAGCGTTGCCCCCATTTCATAACCTCCCTCCCTTTCCCCCTCTCTCTCTCTGTCTCTCTCTCTCCATTTCTCCCTCCATCTCCTCCCTCTAGTCCCTCCTAAAACACCACATTAGCATTTGGAATGCATCCACAGAGCTCATTAATAGTATGCAAATGCAATCATTCTCATCATCATCTCCAACATCCTCCTCATCCTCCTTGACTTTCGACAGATGTTGCCGCAGGATTTATGGACTGGTGGGGGAGAGGAGGGGGCTGGGGGTCATTTCAAGTTATGTTTCTCAATGTTCTCAGTCTCAGAGAGAGAGAGAGATAGAGTGAGAGAGAGAGAGAGAGAAGTAATGTATAGAGATAGAGTGGAGCGAGGCAGAGAGCAAGGAGGGTGATGTGGGGAGAGAGAGAGTTAGAGAGTGAGAGAAAGAGAGGAGAGAAAGCTAGATAGATACTGAGGTAAAAAGAATGAGGAAGAGAGAGAGTGAGTGGGAGAGAGAGAGTGAGTGGGAGAGAGAGAGAGTGAGTGGGATAGAGAGTGAGTGGGAGAGAGAGAGGGGGGAGAGAGAGGGGGAGAGAAGTGGATGTAGAGCAGAAGCGGGTCTCTATTCACCTCAGTGTGAATGAATCAATCTCAGCCACATGCTCGGGGCCAGGCCTACGTACAGTACGCAGGCAGAGAGAACGAGAGAGAGAGAGAGAGAGAGAGAGAGAGAGAGAGAGAGACAGGCAGAGTCCATCCTCCTAGCACCCTTCAGTGCTTTAAAGATAGTTTTGACACTCAATATTTCCTCTCTCTCTCTCTCTCTCTCCCCTCTCTCTTTACATGTCCCCGTCTTCTCCGACGGAGGGTGCAAATTGGTTTTCGAAACACCGCAGAAAAAAGAAGTCTGGCTGCCGACAGGCTGGTTGACTCCCAAACGGGTCTCTCCTCCGTGTCAGTGCGCCGCATGGTTGAGTGTGGGATGTAGAGTAACGTCCTCATTTTCCCAAACACGTCGGAAGGAAGGCTACGGGACGCGGGCAAGGTGACAGGTGACAGCGTCCGTGTAAAACGGACGTTGAGTCAGCGCCCGGGTGCCAACCTCCTGTCAGGGATGACACCCCCCTCCGCCCACCGACACGGCACTAAATGCTGACCAATCACAGGAGAGATTGACACGGTGCTGAGTAAGGAGCGGACGGGCGAGCGGCTGACCCCTGGAGTCGACTTCCGGATGTTTCCTCGTTCGTTCTTCGGATTATGATATTGTCCGTCACGTACGAGCGCGGACACACACTTTGTACTGCACACGATCTGGACAGCGATATGCCGCCTTAAAGGCAGGTGTCTGGGGGAAACGGCTCCGTTAAACACGGCAGAGTATATGGTGTCGGTGAAAGTGATTGGATTTGCGTGTCTGTGTGTTTTGTGTGTGTGTGTGCACAAAAGGTACACTTCCACGCTTGTTAAATGTCAGGGCGCGGTTGGAAGACATAAATATTTCAGTGTCTTGCGGAAACATAATCACACTGATTAAATGCTTGACATGTAGCCAGACTGAATGGACCCAAGTCAGCTGAGATAATGGGGGTGGTTGGGGGGCTGGGGGGGGGGAGGGGGGGATAGATGGAGAGGTGTAACATGAGGTGGGCGGAGGAGAGTTGAGTTACGTGAACATGGGCGAGTGCAGCAAAGTGACAAGAAAGTGGACAATGGAACACTGGGGTAGTTTTGGGGGCATGGAATTTGTTTCCTTTCCAAATGCTGAGAATTGTCTTGGTGGAAACATTTGTCCGGTGACATTTAGATTTCTAGAATTTCATAACAGAGACGCCCCTAGATGCGGCTTGGCCCACAAGAAGCTCCTCATTAACAGCCGTATTCCTGATCTCGTTCGCTCTCTTCTTCCTCCCCTTCGTAATATCTTATTCCAGATCGATTCAAAGATAGATAACTATTTTATTAATTCAAATTACATTTAGCAGACACTCTTATCCAAAGTGACTTACAGTAAGTATAGGGACATTCTTCCAAGGCAAGTAGGGTGAAGTGCCTTGCCCAAGGACACAACATCATTTGACACGGCCGGGTATCGAACCGGCAACCTTCTGATTGATAGCCCGATTCCCTAACCGCTCAGCCACCTGACCCCAAATAATAAACTTGGATTGTTTATTTCAGGTCAAACAAGCCTCACTGTGTCCGTTTATGCGGTTGGTTTCATGTTGACCTTTGCAACCCCTTCCGACACACATGCACACACACACAAGTATGCTGCCGAGTGCCCCGCTCATCCTCGCCTAGTTGAAGGTAGAGTGAGAAGAGCGGTGAAAAAGAAGTGCCGTGCCAGTGCGTTATGATTGAACTGAATCAACAAACGCAACATTAGCATGAAAGAGCTTTTCATGCTAAAGACAGAACAGATTACACCTCTCATACAAGGAGAGAAACATCTGCCTTTCACGCCACACGGTAGGAACGGGCAAATTAGAGTTAACGCATAGTGAGTGGAAACGCATCAAGCGCTCACGCTCGCCAGTTCGCCGGCAGCATCCTTCTCGCACTAAAACCCCATATCACACTTTGGGGGCTCACATCCCAGCGTCGGACGCAGATGATAGCAAACATGAGTGCTTGGGAAAGTTTAGGCGCAGAGCGAGCGGTTGGAGAGATTATGTAAACCCAAATTGATGATTTGTGGTAGAGTGGCTGAGTTTGCGAGAAGAAGCCGACTCTGATTCACAGTATATATTCCAAACGCTGTGTCCGTAAAATAAGACTTTTCTCCTGCTGGCTACACACATTTTCCTTACTTCTACACAAGCTACAGTACACACTGTATACTGTCGTATTATGATCAAGTTTCTACTTCCGTTTTCGGAATCCTCTATCATTGGATCAACTAAAGTGCAACGTGGGAGCCTTAAGTAGCTGAGATAATAAACAAAACAACGCGTTTCTGCAACGGGGACCATTCCGCAAGTCCCAACAAGGCAATGCAGTTTGCAACTTTGCAAATATAAATGCACGGTCCGCAAGATAAGTCTCCTCCCCTTCCCTGAAGACTATATGCACGGAGCTTGAAGAAAAGCCTCTATATATAATAACATTCTTATACATAATACATGTCCTTTGTTTGAGGAGCTGTGGACGTACTGAAGGAATTCCTGAACATGTGTGAGTATTGAAGACAACCAGAAACACTGCTTATGTGTTGCTCTGCTCCACTGAAACAGGGATGAGCAAGAGAGAGAGAGAGAGAGACGCAGAGAGAGATATTTCATGAAAGGCTATTTTCATTCTCATCGGTGTAGAATAATCACATGTTGGGCAATTTCAGTCCACTGGCTTGCAGATTACTGTCACTACCAAGATTCTGCTAGAGTAATACTAGGATTATACAACCAAAGTTGCATCATACTATCTTATAGTCTACTATCCTATACTTATATGGTATACTACTAAGTTACTAATATTACTACTACTGCAAGTAAACTACTATATGAACTATACATATAAATATGTACCATATTTGGTACATATAAACTATATGTACCAAAGTACGTACATATAACCGGGAGCCATGTACTGCTCTGCACTTCAACTCTAAAAACCCACAAACGGAATCCAAGAATTAGGCTGAATAAGTAGAACTGCAAATCATACATATTTGATTTAAACTCCATATTAGCAGTGGAAAACACACCAGCCTTCCACTATGAGCTCAGGCTGGATCTGTCAGCGCTACGGTACAAGCCGACCGGAGGAGAGCTCCACATCGTGACAAGGGCAACAAGGCTCCACCAGGGGGTCTGGAGGCTATGAGGGGCACTGGCAGTGAAGTTGTGCTCTCAGCTTGACCCAGGGCCACATTAATGGACCGAGTGGGCATTTGAATCGATATCTACCTGCTGGTCTGCGACGCACGGAGCTGGCGAACGCAGCAGCCTCAGCGTGTCGCACGTCACCGCAGCAACAAAGACACTCAGAGAGGGAATACAGTGTTGGGTTAAACACACACAGTGGGCTTACCCGGTCGTGCAAGAGCCTCTCTCTACTTCTCTCTCTCGCCCTCGCTTTCCTCTCTCCACTCTCTCTCTCTCTCTCTCTCTCTCTCTCTCTCTCTCTCTCTCTCTCTCTCTCTCTCTCCTCTCTCTCTCCACCCCCTCTCTTTTCTCTCTCTTGTTTCTTTCGTTCTTTCTCCTTTGGCTCTCTCAATGCCAAAGAACACCGGCACAAAGACAGACAGAGACGAGGCAGGCAGGAAGCGAGGGAGACAAAGGGCGAGAGAGCAGGAACAACAAAGGAAGGTGAAGGCAGCCCACACCTCTTCTCCATCCAGCCATCCGTCCTCCTATCTCCTCCGACCCCGCACAGACTAGAGCGAGCGATAGGAACGAAAGAGGGAAAACAGGCAGACAGGAAGAGAAAGGAGCCCTGAGAGACCTTGGAGAGATGGCGGGACCTTGTCAGACCCAGTGAAGAATTCTTGGCAACAGTGAGTTGTGGACATCTTTGAAGAGCTCGCCCTTTTTACCTTTTCCTACCTTCTGCTAACCCGGCCGAGGTTTTGGCGCCATTGATGCCGCGATTGACGCAAGCCGGAGCAACGCTCTGATAAAAATCGGTTCAAACTGAAAAGAGGGAGAGTGAATTCTACATGAGGGTGCGGAAGGGCGTGGGCCTCATGCGCACGCTAGTCTGTCAGCGAGCCTGTATTAGCCATGTATTAGCCGTGTATTAGCCATGTATTAGCCGTGTATTAGCCATGTATTAGCCGTGTATTAGCCATGCTGTTTGTGGAGCCGTCCCTCTCGACACAATAATCACCCCCCGAGGCACAACACTGCATCTCCACATATTGATCATATCATTCCCTATATTTTACAGTCAGATGATTACGTCACGCATCAAGGAGGAGAGAGAAGAGATGTAGACAACCGCAAAAGATGAGGAAGAATATGGACTGGCCTGGGCCCGTTTGAGGTTCAGGGAGTCAACCGGCTCCTCGGAGTCGTACCAAGAAGGCCCACTCAATGTAAATGCCACAAGGCCTGTTCAGGTGCATTACCATCATTTATTAAGGAATGAACATTTGCTCAGCGGACGTGACATTATCCCCCCCATCTTCCCCATCTCCCACCCCCCAACCACTCCTCGCTTCGGTGAGACTCAACAGAGAGCGAGAGAGGGTGATGGAGGGGTGGTGGCGGGGGGGTTGTGTGAAAACGACAGGCTGGTAGGGAACTGTGACACGGGGCCCCCGGAGGACTTTTCATACTTAGATGCCGTGTTCAACAAGCTCTCTTGCCTCTCTCTCTCTCTCTCTCTCTCTCTCTCTCTCTCTCTCTCTCTCTCTCTCTCTCTCTCTCTCTCTCTCTCTCTCTCTCTCTCTCTCTCTCTCTCTCTCTCCCTCCCTCCCTCTCTCCCTCCCTCCCTCCCTCCCTCCCTCCCTGTGTTCTGGAGACCGAGGTCAAAGAGGAGGACAGAACATCAGAACTGCATCTGTGGCTCCAAGGGAGCGACGAAACTGACAAGAACAGATCCGCTGTAACTACACGAGGGTAGAGTAGGGTACACACACACACACACACACATCCAAACACATACACACATCATCCGTACACGCTCAGATGCACTGCATGAACCACCAGCGCACTCTAGCATGCGCAAACGTGCACACACACACGCGACACCCATGCACAGACGCGCAGACGCACACGTGAACAAACCCACACGCACACAAACATCTCTCTTAATGTGTTCGCGACACGTGACCCGTTCTCCCAGGCTTGGTGAAAGGGGGTAATTGAAGCCTGGTGAAAGATAATGTGATTTGGAATAGATCATAAATAATGAAGTCCCTGGACCTATCTGGGCGTACGGGAGGAAATATGATCTGGTGCTTTAACTGAAGGCAGAGCAGGTGATGAAGTGAGTCTGCCTGCTGGTAATATGCCTGTCAAGCAGCGGGCTTGAGATCAAATCTCTCCGTCTAAAAAAAGACACACAGGTCCCCCATACATGTATACGAGGCTTTGGAACATACAGCTATTGATGAGTTGCTATGGCCACACACACAGACGCATCACACATGCACATAAACCAAACCAACACCGACCGTGACCCTTTGACCTTTAAGTCAGACGGCAGACGGAGAGTCGGATGTCCATCAGCGAGTTGTCAGAGCAGTCTGGGGCCGGGAGGCCTCCCCTCCCCCATCTCTCCCACGCCAATCCTTAACACCAGGCCATGCATCAAACTAGCACTGCAGTCAGAGTGTGTGTGGGTGTGGGGGGTGTGTGTGTGTGTGTGTGGGGGGGGGTTGTAGGTATGGGTCTGTGTGTGTGTGTGCGTGTAGGTGTGCGTGTGTGTAGGTATGTGTGTGCGTGTGTGTATGCATGGGTGTGTGTGTGTGTCTCCTTCACCTCAGCCAGACGAGATGGCAGGATAAGAGCGGCTGCAGGGGAGTGTGCCAGGGTGAACGATGACTGACTGCAGGGCAGGACTGTGTAATGGGGTTAGGTCCAGGGGATAAGACCCAGGACGCCACCCTAATCCCCTCCCACTCTCCCTTCCCCCTCCCTCCCACCCTCCCTCCCCCCCCCCCCACAGCTCCAGCCCCTCCCGACTGCTGGAGGGGCGCCTGGGTTGAGCGGTGTTGATGCCTGCCTATGCAACAACTGATCCTGTCCGTCTACATGATCCTGACATCTCTCCTCACCTCAACCCCCCTCCCCTCCACCCCCTCTCCCCATATCCAGGATCTAAGGGTGTTCCCCTCCCTCCCATTCCTCCCTGACTTTTTCATTTACATTTATGCATTCAGCAGACGCTTTTATCCAAAGCGACTTCCAAGAGAGAGCTTTACAAAAGTGCATAGGTCACTGATCATAACAACGAGATAGCCCCAAACATTGCGAGCAGCCAAAACATGAAGCATACATTGTGGAAGGCCAAATAAGTGCCAAAGGGAAGAACCATAAGAGCATGCAGTTAAACAAGTTACAATTGAAAACATGAAACTCCCCACAAGAGTGCAAGAGTGTACCTGTAGAAAAAACAATCAACAGTAAAATATTTCACAGCGAGTACAAGAATTTGAAACCGTTACAACTAACCAAAAAGAGCAACAAGTCTCTCAATACGAGTCATTGTGATCTTTGAGGAAACTAACATCAGGTCCAGCCAAACATTCCTAAGTGCCGTTGTACTCCCGGAACAAGTGCGTCTTGAGCCTTTTCTTGAAGGTGGGGAGACAGTCAGTGTCCCTGATGGAGGTGGGGAGTTGATTCCACCATTTTTCGACCTCTTAAAGCTCATTCTTCCCTGTGGCCCTGTCAGTGGGCCTAGTTCATTCCTGCATTGTTGTTTGCCCACAGCTAAAGTGCCTGGCAACCCAAAGAGGGTTTAGGGAAGGTCTGGCAACCCTGAGAGCTGCGTCTCTCCTCAGGCGTATGGACAGGACTCAGGGCCGGTCGAGAAGAAGAGATATTTTCAACAACGGTCATTTTCATATTTTCTAGCAGGCCTAGAGAGGGAAGCTGGCCACGCAGCCAAACCACTAAAGACCTCTTTCGAGTGGGCTGAGGAATCCAGGATCAGAAACCAATTACGGGAATCCATCGCATGCACAAAGGAAATCCTAAAAATAAACAAGGACAGATTTAGTAGCCTGTAGAGGGACAGACAGGCCGAGAGCCAGCGAGCTGTTCAGCGTCCATTTTGGGAAGCAGGGACAGGGACATTAAGGAGATGTCTGTGTGAGGGACACCAGCCAGACTAGGACCGCGCCCTATCAGGCCCTGCCGAACTCTAGTCACCCCCCGAGACCTGGCGCCCTGCCACGTCGACCACCCCAAAAACCAAATTGTTTGTTCTGACTTGATAGAGTCGACCCCGCTCCTTCTCCACCCCCCCACCCCCAAAGCATAGACCGGCTCAGCTTGCTACCATATGCAGCTTGGTCTTTTGCATCCAGGAGGCTGAAAATGTCCAGTCATCCGGCAATGACAAACACTGTTTGTGTATGTTCTCATCCACAACAATACACACACACACACACACACACATGATGCAGTCTTCCACCTCAGCCCGGGCCTCGGAACTTCGGTTCTCTTTACACCAACCATACACAGTCACACCCGCAGAACCTCGGCCCAATCCAACAAAGCTCAGCTCCGAAGGTCCTACAACCAACCCTACATTGTGTCGGGCGAGGCAGAATGAAGAGGGAGGTGGAAAAAAGAGAGCGGCTGAGATGAAAAAAGCAAGAGAGAGAGAGAGAGAGAGGAAGACGGAGAGATGAAGCGAGAGCCGGCAACAGCAGGGAGGACCGAAGGGATCCGAATTTGAGGTGATTAGTGGTGTTTCTTTTCCCCCCTTCGTTTGTTTCCCTGCCGTGCGTGTTCCGGCGGCCCATCGGGGAACTCTTGGTGATGAGGGGGAGGAGTGTGGGAGCGAGGACGCTCTCTCCTTCTCTCCTTCCCTCGTTAACCCGCGGACCGCTCGCCTCGCTACCGGAGAGGGGGGTAATTAAAGTACAATCACAGGGTGGTCCTCCGGGGATGGAGAGAGAATGGATGTGTGATAGGAGACGGGCGGTGGAGAAAGCTCAGGACTCCCGTGCTCTCCAGACACACGCGGTGAAGCGCGTGTCGGTGAGCACGCACGCACGCACACACCCTCTCGCTCCCTGTGGTGATAGCTCGTGCTCCCCTCCCCCAGCGTGGACCCCCCACCCCCCTCTGTGAAACGCACAGCGCTAATCTTGCGGTACGGGTACAATATGAATTCCTCTGATAGTGTTTCACCAGATAGGTGTCTCGCACACTGCGTGACTGACCCTATTTTGGAATCAGGTTGTGACGTTATTCATATTTCTTCCACCAATGCACCGTACGTATTTATGGCTTCGCTAATCGTGTGGGGACACCCACGATTTAGTAGACTTGATTTATTGTTTTAATTTGACTCTGCAGTACCTTGAAGCTTTAATATGAACGGGCTTAGATGATGTTTAGTGTGTACTGAATGGATACCTCTCTCTCTTTCATTCCTTCCCCATCGCTCTCTCTCTCTCTCTCTGAGGTTTATCTCTCATTCCACCTCTCCAGCTCTCTCCTTCCCTGTCTCTCCCTCTCCCCCAATCAGTCTCTCCACTCCTTTTCTCTCTCAGGTTTCTATGCTCTACAGTAGAAAGTATATCTCTCTCTCTCACTCTCTCTCTACATCTTCCCATGTTTTTTTTTCAATCTCTCATTGTCTTACTAGCACGGCCTATCTTATATATTCAGCATTGGAAATATGATTAGAGTAGAATATGCTCTCTACCCCTCATGCTCCAACTATCATCTTCTCCTCTCTCTCTCTCTCTCTCTCTCTCTCTCTCTCTCTCTCTCTCTCTCTCTCTCTCTCTCTCTCTCTCTCTCTCTCTCTCTCCCCCCTTCATTCTCACTGTCTCTCACTCACTCTCTCTCTCTCCTCAGTAAACAGTGTACCTGCTGCGATTCTACACAGGGATTGGGAGCAGTTGCAGGACTGGTAAACAACCACACATTCATATTCATGTGGTATTAATTTGACGAGTTGTGCCACTATTTCGAACGACAGTGTGTGTGTGTGCGCGCGCGTGCATACGGAGGTCCATCGTATCTTATCGTTAATCCATAATTAAGTTATTTATTTAAAGAAAAACTAACTCGAGAAGCTCTCAGGGTACGGACGGTTTCAGGTTCATTAAAGGCTTGTTCAATAGTAGCTGTTCCATTGTGTTGTTTGATAGAGTAAAGAGCACTCTCCCAAGTTCTCTTCAACGACCCGAGCAACATATCTTCCTGCCATTACAGATGGGTTTGACCCCACACAGAGCTTTCAGCAACACTAGGGAGTCAGGTGGCTGAGAGGTTAGGGTTAGAAGGTTTCCGGTTTGAATCCCGGCCATGAAAAATGACGTCGTGTCCTTGGGCAAGGCACTTCACCCTACTTGCCTCTGGGAATGTCCCTGTACTTTCTTAAGTCACTCTGGATAAGAAAGTCTGCTAAAAATGTAAACTAGAAATAACTAATGTTAGGGAAATCAGTTTGTTTTGTTACGCGTTTTTTAAATATATTTTTATATCGGCCTATATCGGAATATCGGATGTTTTAATCACCAAATATTTGTATCGTATCGGCCTTAAAAATCCTTTATCGGTCGAGGTGTATTCCACACACACACACCACACACACATGCAAACACACCCTCTAAGTTCACATACGGGTTGACTTTCCAGAGCATTCGCACACACCTTGCCCGGCCTACTTATCATGACAGCTGAGCAGTGTTGCACTGCTCGGAATAGTACCAGCGTATTGATATGCTATTTATAATTTGCCTTTGCATAAATTACATTAGTCAAAAAGGGGAAGGAGACGAAGGGAACATGAAGGAGTGGAGGAGCCAACCTAGTTTGGGCTGAGTGTATGTGTGTGTGTGTGTGTACTGTGGGCATGGAGTTTGTGTGTGCTGTGGGTATGGTGTGTGGTGTGTGTGTACTGTGGGGCATGGTGTGTGTGTGTGTGCTGTGGGTATGGTGTGTGTGTGTGTGCTGTATGCATGTGCGTTTGTCTCGGCTCCACGTCAAAGCCCAGGACAAAATGTGTGTGTGTGTGTGTGGTGTGTCAACCAGACATGGAGCCTAGTGAGACGCCCTCTCCCCCCACACTCTCCCCCCACACTCACCACCCCACCACATGTAGCGCAGCGATCCACCGCACTCTGATTAGGCTGCTGGGGCCTGCTTCCTGCAAACACTCCGCCACCGCACACCCATGCCACCTAATCCCAGTGTTTAGCCGCAGGCCCCTCTGATTGGCTCAACGAGGGGAGACACGTATCGGTGTTCGAGGCCCGCCGAGGTGTTCACGGGGGTTAAGCGAGAGATGGAGTGTTTTCCCCCTCCCGCTTCGCCCCTCTGCCCGTTCCCTCCGCAGCGGGAGAGAAGTACCGCCCACTGACGGTCAAGCTTTGCCAGATGCAATAAGCCAATCGCGGCTGAGAAATGGCAACCTTTCATTCCTCTCAGTGCCTTGGTATTACTGGGCCCCCGCCAGGGCCTCTTTAAGACGGCAGATTTAATCAAGGCAATGGCAGGAAGACGAAAACTTTCCTCCTAATCAGACTTGAGAGCGGGGCTATTATTCTCACTCGGTTTTTTCCTCCCTCTCTCTTCTTGAGCTCTGTGAACGATATCAACCATATTTTTTTTCCCTTCCTCCCCGATGTCAGAGTGACATAGACTGAAAGCAAGAAAGAGAGAGGAGAGAGAGGGGAAAAAGCGAGGGAGCGGGATAGAGAGAGAATGAGAGAGAGAGAGAGGGAGGGAGGGGGGGAGAGACAGAAACGGAGAGAGAAGGAAATATATATCGAGAGAGACAGGCTTGGTGAGAAGCCACCTTGGGGTCACCAATCATGTGGAGGACTTGTCCATAACTCTGTCACTTCCTGACACGGACCCCTTCAAACGCTCAGACGAATGGCAGCCGTAAATCTCGACCTGAGGCCGCCCAATCAATGAGCTGCCTGGCTGACTGGACGCGCCATCTTTCAGAGCGTGAGTGGATGCTACCTGTTGGAGCCAGAGTCTCCTTCTGCTTACCCCCGGTGTCCATCTGGTTCAATCCTACCAAGATACCATCCTGTCCTCTCTCTCCAGGCCTAGCCTGTCCACCTTTTTTCAGCAGCTCATACAGTTCCGTGATCTTTAACGATTCCGTTTATGGCAGACGACTCTGAAGAGCTGCTTCTAATCGGCTTCGAACGGCCGAGGTGGGACTTCAGGGGAACTTACGTGCTTGTGGATATTTTCGGTTCGGCAGCAGGTCTTTGACACGTTCTGTTCTCTGCTTTTGGAAAGGTCACAAAATAAAGCCAAGCCATTAGACGCCAGGGAGTGGCTCACAGTTTAACAAGAGAGAGAGAGAGAGATATAGAGAGCCGTTATCGAGCACTTCAAACGGGGGGAGAGCGTGGAGAGACGGCGCTCGGTGTGCGCTGCTTGTTATCTTCCTCCCCGTCATCTTCAGATGAGGAAGAAAAGTATGGAATATCAATTAAGGAAACACAAAAGAAGGGAATGCCACCGCTGGGTTGCTAATCGCTTGGAAATGCCAGCGTCAGGGTCGGCTCAATGACCCGTGTGAAAAGGGCCGAACCATGCGTGTGGGCTCATTCCAAATGAGCTCCTTTCATTTGGGTTGAGCGGTCAAAGGACTCCCCGGTAATTACTTCCACTTTCAAGGGGTTACTTAAACAGTCCGTACTTTGTTTCAGCTCAACCTATTAACGTCGCTTAATTATTGATAGTCTACCGCGCGTTTGGCCCCAGTCTTTCGTTATCAATTAGTCCTTTTTTTTTATTTTTATGAAGAGAGCGACGGAGTCAGGTGAGGTGCCAGGGAGACCACCTGACACGTATCCAACGCCGCCTGGAAAAAGTTACTTTCAATTCAAAGTCCCCCCCCCCGCCCCCTCCCCCCCTTCCCCCCCGAACAGTAGCGGGTGATTGGTTCACAGCTACGACAGCAGCTGCGGTGGCACATTGAGTCGCTGGTGATTTTCCCCTCGGTGTGTTTTAGAGGCTCGTCACAGTCACAAGACGCCTGTTTGGCCCGTTATTAAAGTCGCATTGCTTACTTGTTCCGTTCTGTAATGGGGAACTGGTTAGAGGACTTTGACACTCTCATAATTAGGCCCTGAATGTTGACTTTAATCCCATTCTGGAGACGTTTGAGGGATTCAACATTCAAAATGTCAGCCCGGCTGTTTGTTCTGAAGGTGTCGGATAAACAGAGTATGGGATATTCATTAGCAATACACTGATCCTCCACGAGGATTTGACTCATTATTGGCAACATGCTAACAGATGCCCTGCGAGTCTAAGGGAGATGGTAATGAAGAACGCCAATGAATACACGCCGGAGGCAGTCCCAACCTCATGTTCCTCCTGTGTGTGTGTGTGTGTCTGTGCCCCTCGGCACGAGGTGTAGAAATCCGGAGCCTCGTTAAGCCGCGGGGCTTTAGGACCGTGAGGACGCCGGGCACGTGTTTCCTAATGACAGCACCGGTTAGAGAGGAGGGGAAGGGAGCCGGGTCTTTGGAGATGCTATTCTTCCAGCCTGGCGACCTCTCATGGTGCTCAAGGTCAGTGATTGTCTCTGGCAATGCTGAGGCAGATGGTTCTTCATCTTCTGAGACTCCCGCTCGAAGCTTCGCCGGGTCACTGGTTTTTCTTTCAGAAGCTTCTGGAAAGTCTGAAGGTCCGCTGCTAAGCTAGCTGCACTAGCATGTATTGGAGCGAGCAGTAGCTTAGGGAGCCATTGGAGGTTGATGGAGGTTAGACTGCCATCGTCAGGAACAGGGGTTTAGCTGCAGCTGTGGATGTTTTGGAGTGTCTGTCCTGCATGACGATCCGGATGAAGGGTCTCTCAGACCTTGGAGCAGGATGACGGAGCACGCTGGCCTCCTTAAGAAGCCCCGAA
>NC_090059.1:8360517-8399899 GCF_038355195.1 Osmerus mordax | reverse complement strand
GACTCAGAGGAAGTAACCCAGCCCAGCTATGTTCCCCATTCCTGTGTTTATGTCAGTCGTAGTGTTTATAAGCATGTGGCAGTCAGAGTTTTTTCAGCCACAATGATTCAGCTGACAGATGACGCAGAATCTAAAAGCGGAATCTATTTCTATCAAATGGCTTTTGTCCATTTTAGTAATAATGGGAACAGTTAGACACAACAGAGGATGATTGGGGTACAGAACACACTGGAAAAGCTTGCTGCGTCTGTGTCTAGCTGTCTGTCTGTCTGTCTGTCTGTCTGTCTCTCTCTCTCTCTCTCTCTCTCTCTCTCTCTCTCTCTCTCTCTCTCTCTCTCTCTCTCTCTCTCTCTCTCTCTAATCACACTCTGGTGCGGCCTTAAAAGAGAGGGGGGAGTCTCATTGTTTTAGGTGGAGCCTAATGCACCCATTTCTCAACAGCTAGCCAAGGAGGAGAAAAGATGGAGGAGGAGGAGGAGGAGAGGTGTCGAGTAAGACGCAGCGGAAGCCAGCGAGGCGAAGAGGAGAGAGGAGGAGAGGGAGAAGACAGAGGAGGAGGAGCGAGGTAAAGGGGGGAGAAAAGAGAGGAGAGAGGAGGGGGAGAGAGGAGGAGAGGGGGAAGAGTGGGCGAAGAGCGGTGGAGGAGAAGGCGGAGTTAGACACGAGAGGAGAGGAGGAGGACGGTAAAAGCGCCCTGATGCAGAGAGAGAGAGAGATGAGACGAGCCCAGCAAACTGGTTGTGACACAGCAAGAAATGAGCATCTCAGATGGCTCTCTGAGGCTGCCAGGCAGCGGCCAATAGGCCACAGGCTTCAGAGAGAGGGAGAGAGAGGGCAGAGCCACAGGAAGAGAGAGAGGGAGAGAGAGGCAGAGCCACAGGCTTCAGAGAGAGGGAGAGAGAGGGCAGAGCACAGGAAGAGAGAGAGGGAGAGAGACTGTCGTGACCGATAGGATCGTGGAGAGAAACAAAAACAGCATTGGAGAACAAGAGGAAGAGAAAGAGCGAGAGATCAAGAGAACAAAAGGGTAAGAAGAGCGGGAGAGAAAAAGAGAGAGGGGAGGGTGAGAGATCGTGGAGAGGGGGAGGGGTTAAAGAAAGAAAGAGACAGAGAGAGAGAGAAAGGGGTATTGCGACCGCAGTGACAGTCTCTAATAACCAGGCCTGAAGATGTGACAGTCAAAGTCTTTGTTTAAAGCTTGAGAGTCCAGGAACAACAATCTCGATGAGGACACCGACCATGGAATCTGCCCACAATGCTCTGCACCGCATAAATGAGCCCAGCAACAGGGCAGGGCTCTGGTGCGTCTTCATTAGAAACACACACACACACACACTCACTTACACACCCACACACACACATGCGGGCCACTGCCCTTGTCTTTCTACTGTAGGCTACAGAGAGTAATCAGATTGTGGATTTAACAGGATTACGCGGGAGGTTTTCCCGGGTACAGAGATAGAAAGGGGAGACGTTCATTAGGGCAGGAAATACATCTCCTACAGGAGAGAGGGCTTTCCAAGTCAGTAGCAGCATTCTGGGGGGGGGGGGCGGGGGGGGGGGGGGGGGGAGTTTGCTTGGTATCCATGGTGACTCCTAGCTCCCCATCCGGACCAAACTTCATAGCATAACCTTGACAGAACCGTAACTATGGAGAGGAGATGTAATACCCACCATGTCCGAGTACAGATACAATACCCACTGTCTCAGTTGAGATACAGTACCCCCTTTAGACACGTGTGGGATGCTGTATGTGGCATGCAGGTTTACGCTACAAAACAAGCAGAACATTTACAATACAAGCATTTCATTGGGTTCTGGACGAGGGAGAGACCCTGCTCACAGTTGCGTCCGTGTTCTCCCTGAATTCAATGAGCAATCGTTAGTGATTGGGGATAGCCCCGAGGGAGCTGGAAGCCTATTGGCGTTTGGCCGTGTCAGTCATTAATGCGGGATGGGAGGGAGAGGGCAGGCATCATTGTGGGCGGGTTATGTGTTGCCGCTGAGGGCTGCAGCAACATGAATCAGAGATATGGACACTATCATAGCTGGCTGGGAAGAGGACTCCGTATCAGAGCCAGCTAGATAATGAGGCTACTGCTACTGCGCTTAAGAGCATGAACACACACACACACACGCACACACACACACACACACACAGGGAGAGATACATGTACACACACCAAGACCCCGAGTAATGTGCTGCGACCACGCAAACACAAACATGCATGGTGCCCTTCGCACATTCAAATGCGAAACCTCAAATCAACACTCACGCACACTCCTGCTTATAGGCAACGGCCCAGTTAATGATATATTGAAACATGGCCGCAAGCCATTCCCTCTTCTTTTTTTTTGGCCTTCTTCGTTTTGGTCTATTTTCCCCGAGAACAAACTTCTGTTGGTCTTGCGGGATGCACACCCCGGCTCCAGCCAACCTGGCACAGAGACACTCTGTCCTATTTCCAATATTGTTTTTGTGGTCCTTATTTACCACAAATGAAGGTCTTCATCTTTCTGTCCATGTCCTCTCTGGACGTGAGCTGCAGACTGGATGTGTGCAGGAATATAGACCCGCTGAGACTGATGGGTGACTCGGCAAATGCATGACCGACCCTGGAGCCAAGTCCTGTGTGTGTGTGTGTGTGTGTGTGTGAGTGTCCTAGGTAAAATGAATCCTAAAGCACACACACACACGGACAGACACACACGCACGTGCACACACACTTTGGCTTGTCTGAGAGGGAGAGGGGTTGGTGAATGAATCTCCAGACTGGTGTAACTCTACACCGCTCTCCAGGCTAGCTAACCATGTGTGTGTGTGCGCGTGTGTGTGTGTGACTGGGGGGACTGTCCCAGGATTGTGCAGGGTTGGCCGGTGACAGGGGCACTCTGGGAGTAAGCACAAGGGGGACGTTTTTACAGTACAGAGTCAAGAAACCAGCGTCCCTGGAGAGTCCAAGCCAAAGAGACTCTGGGCCATGCGTCTCTCCCCTCTGTAATTGTGGAGATGCAATTGGCGGAAACTTTTTTGTCCCTGACAAAAGGGAAGTGGACTCTGTCTTTCATTAAGGGGGGTCATTAATAAAAGATGACATTTCCCGCTGGTATTAGAATGGGAGGGGGAGGAGGGACGGGGGGAAGAGGTGGAAGTAGAAAGGGAGAAGGGAAAGAGAGCGAGGGATGAGAGAGAGAGAGAGAAAAAGCTGTCGCAGCCAATGATTCATGGATTTGTAGCTCTTTTATCCTTTTTGATCTTTCTTTCTCACTCTGTCTCTCCCTTCCCCCCATCTCTCTCTCTCTCTCTCTCTCTCTCTCTCTCTCTCTCTCTCTCTCTCTCTCTCTCTCTCTCTCTCTCTCTCTCTCTCTCTCTCTCTCTCTCTCCTGTTCTTTTTATTCCAAAGCCAACTCAGACCAGGCCACAGCAAGGTGTGACAAAAAAAGACAAAATGAAACGACTCTCCAGCCCCCGCAAGATTGAAAGCCCAGATCTCGTACTCGTCATTAAAATCTGTTAATTACGTTCTGGTTAATTAAAACTTTCCGCGCTGCCCACATTAACAAGCTGGTGAGTCACGCAGCAATGTAAATCAACCACAAATGTACAAACACACACACACACAGGCACAAACAGAATTTATGTGTACGTACAGTATGAAATGTTACTTGACGTCAGATGTAATAGCCAGCCAAGCTGTGAAATGCGCTTGCTCCCGTAGCTCGCCGCTCTCCCAGCACAAAGCAACAAACAACCCCTCCCTCCCCCCTCCCCCCCTCCCCCCCCCCCCCCCTCCTCCCTCCCCCCCTCCCTCCCTCCCTCCCTCCTCTGCGCTCCTCTACGGGTGCCACTGACAGACACATGACAACCACCATCTGTGACTCTCTCCTTCTCCTTTCCTCCTCCACTCCCTTTATCTCTCGATCTCTTTATGGCTTTCGCCCTCTATCTTCCTCTCGTTCCCCCACGGTGAGTCCAATGTGAGTGGGAGCTAGCTGGATACATGAGGAGCGGTGGACGCCTCGATACCTCCAAGGCTGTAGATGAAGATCGGGATATGGCAGGACCGTTCGGTGTCCTTTATCCAACGCGAGCATTTCAGGGTTTATCATTATTGCCGGCTACCGCTTACACTTGGGGGGTACTCTACTGAGCTTACACACACACACACACACACACGCAAACAAGCCTGCCCCAAGCTGCCGTCGTCTATGTGCAGTACACGGTTAGTGTTTGTTGTTGAGTGTTGCCATGTCTCATGTCATGTATGATCATGGCGTGGGGGGGGATGTACGCGGGCGGGTAAACACGTCTCCTGGCTGTTCTGGAAGGAGCTTGTGTCCTCGTTGACTTGTTGCAGGCGTCTCTGGAAAGGTAGAGAGACCATTCCTAACCCTGCCGCCCAGTCCCGACTATAAATAAATATAGATGGGATATATACCCTGTTATTGATCCCCCTGCGACCAAGCTGGGTGTTTCTGGCGTGCTCTGCGAGGCAGCAGAGCTGTGTGCATTTGAGAATAATGAGGGGCAGGATAAGGAGCGGTCTGGGGGAGAGATGAGGAGAGAAGCAGACCGGTTCCCACACCAGCCAGGCCGGCTCTGCCCTCCGCTGCAGAAAGGTCTGTCACCAGGAATTTATGAGTCACCGAGGGTTTCGGCTTTCCGTTCCGTCACACGCACACGCGCGCACACACGTGCAGGCGCACACGCGCACACATACACGCACACACACACACATGCGCACACACACGCGCACACACGCACACACACGCGCACACACACACGCTCACACGCGCAGACACACACTTGCACACACGCACGCACACAAACGCACACCCACACATGCTGTGGAACACACTGGAATTAGATACAGTGTGTGTGTGTGTGTGTGCGTGCGTGCGCTGTGTGTATCCGTATATGTCTGACGTAACGCAATTAAACTGCCGCAAAGAGAGCAGAAATAATTGCCATATGCACGTACAGCAGAACATCTTTTACATGACGGCACACAAAACACATACAGCCCCCCCCCCCCCACACACACACACAGACATTACTAATGGATGTACACCGCTGTCAGGAACAATGCCCGTCTAATACCAATGTAACACAGCATAATTAGGTTCGGCAGGCCAACCAATCAGGAGTGAAACAAGGGAACCAATCACGGTCGCTCCCTTCCCCGTGACAGGCGAGTCGGCCAGGGGCCTCATTTAGTCAATTAGAAAAAGCCTCCGCCATTGTGGGCACCTTTTCTTCCCGCTCCATGAGAGATGGTGGAGGCCGCTGGTAATTACAGTCAACTCCCTTCTTTCTCATCTTGTTATGCTATACTCCTTCTCCGCTCTCCTGCCCCTGAAGGAATATAATCAAGTGGAGGAGCCGACCAACACAGGAAGGAGGGGACGGAATTTGTCTGGAGAGAAGAAAAATGAGGAGGAAATCATAGCCTCGGATTAGAGGAGTTTCGGAGAATCTATATGCCTCTCCGAGGCGTAAGCGCTTTCAATTAGCGATGGGCAGGCGGTCGTGGAGGCGTTGTGGGGCCGCTGTGCCGCATGCCTGTCCACTGAGACAGTGTCTGTAGATCTGTGATCTATAATGATACAAAAGCAGGCCGTCATATGCAGTTGGAGCATGCGCGCGCGCACACACACAAACACACACACAGAGTAAACAAGATCTCTGAGGATCCCCTCTCATTCCTTTCAAGGGCAGAGCGAGACGCGCGTGCGAGAGGACACACTGCTCACACACACGCACACACACATGTACCAAGCATACCCCGAGAACATGCAGAGTTTGGATATTGGCATCTTCAAAGGCACACGTTCTAACACAGAGAGCCCCTCCAGGGAAGTGCAACAGTGTGTGCGTGTGTATGTGTTTGTGTGTGTGTGTTTGTGTGTGTGTGTGTTTGTGTGTGTGCGTGGGTATTGGTGTGATCTTTAATCACAACTCCACAGTCCCTGGCAAATTACTGCCTGGTGATTGCAATCGATAAACCAATAGAGGCAGCTACGCATTGCTTTTAGAGGCCGACAACAGCCACCCATCTGAGGCTAGCAGAACGGACAGGGAGGGGAGTAGGGCTGGGAAGGGGGGTTGGGGGAACTGGGAGGCTGGGGGGGGGGGGGGGAGGGAGAGAGAGAGTTGGGGGGTCTGGAGGGACTGGGGGGGCTGTAATGTATGAAGTCACTGCTTGAGCGGGTTTCCAGTTGTTTTCTTTTTTTCTCTCTCTCTTTCTCTCTCTCTCTCTCTCTCTCTCTCTATTCCCGCCTCTCTCTCTCTCTCTCTTTATCCTCGGGGTATAAAACTGAACACAGTCTACAGTATTTCTCGACAGGCAAAAGAACTGACACAGCGCCCCCCCCTCCCCACACACACACACACACACACATGCTACTACTGAGCTATATTAGATATGGTGTCCCCTTGGGGCTGTGGTTTCAGATGAGCAACACCCAGCTCAGACAAAGGCGTGCTAGGAAGAACGTGAGAGAAATACCCATAGCGTGTGTGTGTGTGTGTGTGTGTGTGAGGCAGAGAGAACAGGCCTATCCATACAAATGACCCGGCCCTTGTGCCCCGTGTAAACAAGTGTGCAGAGATTGATCCGAATGCACTAATGATTGGGCTGCTGTCACACACACGCGCGCACCCATCGCCACCCTTTCCCTTTCTCCCTCTTGCCCTCCTTTGCGACGGTTGGTGGCGCACGTCCATCCTCTGCGGTGCAAAGAGAATCATCTTTTTTTCATTCCTGCCAGCCTGTTGTTCATGGAGTCTCTCTCTACCTTGTCTTTGGGATCTGTATCACTCCTTCTCTGATCCAACAGCTACAGAAGCACACTTCCTGGCAGGATATCTTCCTTTTCCCCCTGGTGGATCTGTTTTTCTCTCTCTCTCTCTCTCTCTCTCTCTCTCTCTCTCTCTCTCTCTCTCTCTCTCTCTCTCTCTCTCTCTCTCTCTCTCTCTCTGTGTGTCATTCTCTCTCTCTCTCTCTCTCTCTCTCTCTCTCTCTCTCTCTCTCTCTCTCTCTCTCTCTCTCTCTCTCTCTCTCTCTCTGGTATCAGATGACATGTTTGAACAGCTGTTAGCTTTGCTTGAAAGATATACCACCACCACTACCCTCACCCGCTCCCACCCCCCCCCCCCTCCCACCTGTGTCATTCCTTCAGAGTGCAGCACAGTCTCCTTCTCTGTCTCTCTGTGGGGGAGAACAGACGTCTCTAAATGTGCGATTGTTTGCCATGGCTAAGTGTTCATGCCTCTCTCAGGCCCAATTTGGCTTGTCGTCGCGAGAACGGAGCTCGCCAGACTCGGCCCGGGCGAGAGAGGTAGAGAGAGGAGAGAGAGAGGACAGAGAGAGAGAGACAGAGGAGAGAGAGAGAGAGAGAGTGACGCCACGGGAACAATACACCCAACTGCAGACAACTGTCCAATGTCGTCAGTGTAAAAACAATATCCACTTTGATCGTTTCTGTTCCGGCAGATGTTGTTTGACACCTGTTGGGGATGATGAAGGAGAGAGGAGAGCTGGCTCTGATGCACGGGAGCCCGAGAGCTGAATCCAGAGACGGCGTTACGCGTCGTGATTCGTCGGAGGAGGATGAGTTGGCAACCTCACCACCAGACACACACACACCCTGTGTGACTCAAGCTCCCCCCACCCCCCAACCCCAGTGTCTCGGGGGTGGGGGGGGGGGGGGGTAGTAATCTATATAAAACATGTCTTCAGTAAGCGAGTCTCACAAGGTCAAAGCCGGAGCGCCAGTCCCATCTCCGAACGCGCCTCACTTCCGGATCCGACCCCGAGGGGCTCGGGGGTCGGCAGCGTGGCGGGCGGGCGGAACTCTCGGCTGTTAGGGAGCAGGCGCCACGCTCCGTTCGACAGGAGAAATGATCGTCTGAGCCGGGACGAATCTGGAAGGACGGGGGCCATATCGACCGCCGCGTCTAACCGAGCGGCTGGTTTCCGGTCTCCTGTGTTAAGTGGCCCCTGTAATTATTTGTAATCAAACAGGGCCGCTTTAACACTGTTTGCTGGGTCAACATGAAGGCGTCACTGCTGTCAGCGAAGCCAATAGCATCCCATCATTCACCCATGACTGTACAAAGCACCGGTGTCTGCCGGAGTGTGCGATGCCACACTCGGTACGGGAGCGGTGAATATATGACCTGGGTTTTGACTCAGCAAATTCAGAGCGCTGAGCTGGAACTCTTGGATATCCGTGTTTCAACATCCATTTGAACATGCGTTGCTCTCCACTCTTGCGTGACTATGTTTAGCCCCATGGTCTGCACCTCTTTGTCCCCAGTCGTCTCCGGAGGAGGGGGGTCCTCCTGAATTGCTTCTCCCAAGATTCCTTCCGTTTTTCCTTGTTTCCCATGTTTCCCTCGAGGATTTAGGTTGGCTGGGGACGTTCCATGGGCGTATGTGAAGCCCTCTGTGACATTGCTTGTAAAAAAGGGCTATACAAACACATTTAAATTTATTTGATTAGATTTGAATATTAATGATCTGTTGAACGAGCAGAGCTATGCCAACAGCTTGGCGGACTGATTGTGTGATTGCTTTCACTGCAGTAACAATCATCTAGGTAAGGGGTATTTTCCCCCTCTCCCCCAGGCTGTAGAAGAACCTAAAGAACCAAAAGAACCATACAAAAAATATAATAATAATAATAAATAAAAAAAAGAACTACACCGTGGCAGGAAGTCCGTTCCCGCAGCCCCAGGCCACGCTGGCTTCACGGCTCTTCCTGTCCAGGGAAGAGTTTCCCCATATACGTCCAAAACCCCGACGCCACACCCAGAGCCCCCATTCCCGACATCGCCACCGTCCCTCTCGGTGAAATATCCAACGTTGCATACGTGCAGCGCATTAACACCCACCTCCCCCTACACCCAGCCTCTGACGGTGTTTCTCAGTCTTCCAGGGACAAGAGGGCGGACCAGGTGGGGGGGGGGAGGTGGTGGAGGTGAAGGTGGAAGAGGCTATATCGACACTGCTGGGTGTGAACTCAGCAGTGGGAGGTGGACGAGGCGGAGAGCTGCACAAAGCTGACCCAGGCCGGATGAAGGCCACTGATCAACCACTCATTTATATTCATCTCCCAGATTAAATTATAAACAAGCGTCGACGTAGGCGCCACCGGATTACAGTATCCACTTTATGAATAATTCAATTCAAGAATCACAATGTGCCCAACCCATCGAGGACTTAGCTTAGGTGCAATTCAACACGTAGGTGGAATTCAAGAAGGGATTCAATAGAAAACTTGCGAAGCAGACGATTGGCTGACAGGAAGCGGTTCATTAAACAGGACTTGGCAACAGCTTTCCCACTGGTCACAATGACATACTCTGGAGTAGCACAATGGCTGCTAGGTAGAGGTGCCTGAGGAACACACTTTATTGCTTTGCTTTTTCTTGGGGATTAAAGCGGGAAAGCTAACGTTGAGTTATAACAAGTAATTACTATTTGGGCAACAATAAGCTGCAATCTGTAGGGAGGTTTCTGGCGACAATAGCTTTGGCAGTCATGTTAAGATGGAACGACTGACAGTGAGTTCAACAAACGCGAACTTGACAATAGTTCAGAAGTAGAACACACCGATGTTGTTTAGTGGACGTGTTTTTTTTCCTCTCCTCCTAGAACACACACAAGCACACACCCACGCTCACCAACCATCGACTTCGTTGAAGGCAGACCACGACGTGCATCCGTGTCCCCGCTGTGAGCGACATTAAAGAGTCAGAGTGTACTTCATTAGCCCCACGCTTCAGACGGCAAACTGTTCCAGGAAACATTTTAGCCAATAGGAAAATGGACATTTATGGGTTGGAGGGCGGGGTCCTTGGCAGCTGGTGGGAGTCTCCTACCGTGGGAAGTGTTGTTCAACGTGGGACGGGTCACATCGCAGGCAGCTTTGTCACGAGGAGTCATCGGCTCCCCACTCCAGTCAATTTGATATATTAAACAATTATTGAGTGTGCCACCAAACAAAACTCACTGACAAAGAGGCCGGCGTAAATCTCTTGCGGCTTCTCTAAATTATGTATGTCATCATGAATTATTCATGCTTGATGGGGGGGGGGGGGGGGGGGGGGGGACAGAAAGACCGAATAGAAAAGAAAAAATCGAAACAACAAATGCAATGCGACTGCAAAGCAAACTAACTATACTGTACACCGGTCTGTCTGTTTGGGGGCAATGGAGTCAGAAACATTACGCAAATCTGAATGAGTCTGTCAATTCAAATTGAGTTGTATGTCATTCAGGAGTGAACTGAGTCTTATTATGATGATGGCATTACACTGACGGCTGCTTGCATAACATGGACCGTCACCACGCTGCAGTCTTAGGGCCGGATCCAGGATAATAACATGAAAGGTCTGGCACCATCACTGCGGTGATACAGGATAATAATATTCTGATATGTTTTTTCTTTATGTGGTGCTGTCTGCTGTGATCCAAGACGTCGGTATCTGTGGTGATGCACGATGATCTCTGCTGATAATTGCATGGTGGACAGAGGAGGAGGTGTTGGTACTATGATAAGCTATCAAGGTGGGGTTGGTAAACAGTCGTTTACTGCTCTGTGTACTGCATGGGAAACTTGAACATTCACACAGCGGAGCTGTACGTTACATGAGTCGAAAAGGTAATCCCAGCAAATACATTATTCCTTTACACGACTCTTACCAGATCATTTCACGGGCCTGTTAGTGGAAAATGCAACCCCCCCCCCCCCTCCTCAAGCCCAAATTGGAATTCCACCTTAAAATCCAGGTATATAACAGCATGTGTAATGGGGGTCGACGGCAGCGCCGCGATCACCTTCGCTAACGTCCTGCGGCAAGCGGCGAGCATTAAGCCTCGTTTTGCGGGGGATGGGCGGCGAGACCAAAACAGAGGCGCTCAATTTGCCGTGTCCTTACACAGGTCGCGGCGCCCATGCTATCCCGGGGCGAGGGATCGGCCGGGCCCTGGCGCCGTGCCGGGCGGTGACGGCGGGTCTTTAATTACGGGTACGCAGGTGCCCCGGCAGACACTCTCCCCGGGTTTGCTTTGTCAGCGCCGGTGTTTTACATATAGATTGAATTACCGGAGAGGAGTAGGGAAAAAAAATACAAAAAAGTTCTGCCCTTTATTAACATCCTTAATGGTAATGAGGCGCAACACATGGCAGGAAGGGGGGGGGGGGGTGGGGGGGGGGGTGTGACGGGGTGATACGGGTTGGGGCCATGTGGGGGCGGGGGGTAGGAGGGTTTCTGGCTGTGGGAGTTGGAAGAGTGTTGGAGGGAAATGGGGGGTGGTGGTGGGTGGGGGGGGGGGGGGTGCCAGCCAGCCAAAACCCCTGGAGAGACAGGCAGAGACGGGGGGGGCTTAGCTGAACCCTCCAGGGGAAGGGGCGGAGGGGGGGGAGGGGGGGGGGGGGTTGACCGTACCATGACTGCCATACCAGGGGCCAGCAGAGGAAACAGGTGCCAGAAAGAAGGGCTTGGAGACAACTGGGGGTAATGACACAGCCACAGGGAATGTATGAGTGAGCCTGGACAGTATGTGTGTGTGTGTGTGTGTCACACGGAGACCAAAAAAAAGGGAGAGAGCAACAGCATGTGCTCATGCATAAAGGGACAGCTGGAGGAGCGGAGGTGTGGCCACTGGGTTCACATCGACCCCAACGTGAGGGACGGACACAGAGGGCCTCGTCTGCCCCGGACTGCAGGGGCAAATGTCTGCATTGAACCGGACGGGGGAAAGACACTCGACCCGGGAGCGGAGACTGAGTCTTACCCGTCAGAACCACTGCGAGAGGGAGGGACATTTCCCCGTCCTTCGGGAAGTAGTCGACTAATGGTGGAGAGGGCTGGCGGTACAGTTCTCCGGGGTTCTAGAACACTGAGCAGGAGCGATGAATCTGTCCGAGCCACACACACACACACCGGCTTCTGTTCTGAGCTGTGTGTGTGTGGGGTGCGATGTGTGTGTGGTGCGGTGTGGGAGGGGAGGAAGAGGGCAGTGCCAGAGGGGGGTGAGGGCGTGAGGGTCGCCCCTCGCTCGCCCTGGTCGGCCTGCATTCCCATCAATAGCACGTCCGTTTCCCGGGGTACAGCACCAGAACACGCACGATTCTCGTCGTCCACCCCGCGGCCTCTCTGTTAGATTTCCAACCCGTCCCCACTCCCTGTCTCCTTCGAAATCTCGTCTACTTCTGTCTCATTCGAGTCTCTCTTTCTAGTGTCTCCTTCTTGATAGCCATCTCCTTGTATCAGCCCCCATGTCCTCCATCTCTCCACTATCTCTGGCCACATCCTTGTCTGTTCTCTGATTGTTCACTCTGGTGGCTGAGCTTTCATCTTGTGCCAGCCAGATTGAACCAGGATGCCAACAATATCCCATCAAAGACCTGAGTAGACGTGGAGGCAGATGGTCACATTTGCCAAGATGAATGAACAGGGGCTTTAACGTGAGCATACACACACACACACACACACTTGCACGCGTGAGCACGACAACAAGTTCCAATCAAACAGACTGTGAGTCGACACAGGTTTCTTGGCACGTTGAACAAAGTGACGGAGACCCTCCTCGTCGTCCCCCCGCGACCCTCGTTAGTGCGGTAATAGCCGTGATCATGTATTTTGCACTTGTTTTGTTCATTAACATTCACAAGGCTATCAATGCGCTAAACAGAGACAAGGCCGGAAAGAGAGTTGCTGTTCATAGGTGTCAAAAGCTGAAAGGAAATGTTCCGCACACGCGTCCTCTGAGAAATACATGACAGGTCCGACCAAGACACGAATCTAGCGACGCCAGCATTTGTTGCATGTTTTTGCTGGACATGGCTTGTGTAACAGCGACTGTAGGCCCCGTCGACTGTGATACGCGGAGGAGTGCGAAACGTGCGAACTACGTGTGATGGAATACGCTGATGTTCACTACTCTGACGGGGCGAGTGTTCTCACGCTTGGCGTGGAAGTCGCTGTGCTCAGCCAGGCAGGTCAGCAGGGTCAATAATGGGTCTCGTCAAGGCCAACAGGAGGCGACCCCATCCACCTGTAACCAGGGAGGCTGTCGGAACCAGGGCAGACAGGAGGAGAATCAATAGAACGAGGGAAGGAGAAAAATGGAGAGAAAAGAAAGTAATATAACAGCTTGGTCTAATCAGAGGCTTCAAAGGCAGAAGCCTCTAAAAACACACTTCAATTTTCCATCCTGTGTCAAATCAATTCAATCAAAAGCCCGTGCAGGATTGACTACGGCTGGACTTATTTCACACGTGAAAAAGAGCACATCATTTACACCTACTAAAATGATGATATTGTTGTTTATTTATTTTATTTTCAATTACGAGCACGGACAAGCTGTTCCCAATGAGTTAAACGTGTAACTGTTTCAGTAGCTCATAGATACTTTACTTTGAAGTTAATATTAAAGCCTTAAAACACAGTTGAAAATGCTTAAAAGGCCCCTGCAATGGCTTGACTGTTTTTTAATTTGTCCTAGATATTTCTTTTCAATCCTATCTTGATAGTTGAATAATTAAATAATCTGTGTGTGTCTCTCTCTCTCTATTTCAGGGCTTGTTGTCTTTCCTCCCCCCCAAAATTAACACATTTACTTAATGCAGTTTAGGGAAAGAGATGGCAGAAAAGCAGATACAAAAACATCATTTGCAGTTCTCATTGTTGTCTCATGAAATGTTTTAATTAAACCTCCTTCATTAGAAAAGCGTTAGCGTGATAAATACACGTGGCTTGCTCGACAAATAGTCATTTACATTACGTTATTAATAGATGCCTCGTCCAACCTAAACCGCATCCATTATAAAAGGCTTTTAACCTGAGAAAAGTAAAAGGCCCCATTGAACTGTTGATTACAAATGTAATTAAGGTACGGCTGAAGCAAAACAAACAAATTAACAAAAGGCCATCAGTGGCATTTGAATGTTAAAATCAAATCATCCACAAATGAGAACTGATTGCAGTTACAGATTGTGTGAAAAAAAAAATGAATGGGGGGTGGGCAATCATGAAAGAAATTTAGAAATATATATTTTGAGGACAGTTTATTGAGTGTGTGACTGCTTTGATATTTCTGCTGAATAAAGTTCTGTTTCAAGTGCCTGAAAACATTCAAGAATGTTCTCAACGATATTAGTGATCTTTGTGCACTTGTGTCTCATTGGAAATGTGATTTGTGGGTTTTGAAGCAAATGAAGCTGTTGGCCAAAGCTATTGACATTTCCAGTTAGAGAGTAATTGGAATGTATGATATCTAGAAAGGAAATGTAACAGCATTTGAAGTCAAAAAAGGAACCCTTTACATCTACAAAAGCAGCACTCGTATCGGCCTACTAAGAAAATGTGTCAGGCTTACAAAGGTGGCATGTCTACCACATTCCATATTTATAATAGGAAATACTATTTACAACCCTTCCGAGGAACACCTGGGTAAATTCTTGAGGAGAAACTTGATTTTTTTGGTCCAGAAAGGGAGCCGCCAAGGTATTAGCGGTGTTTAAAGAGAAAACAGCGACACGACGAGAGGAAACATCTGTGTTGGGGAGCACGGCCCCAGAACATGAGAGGCCCCAGGGTGGAGGTGACGGGGGGGAGGCCAGGCAGTGTGAGAGGCCTGGAGGTAGCAGGGGAGTGCCGCTTAAACCGAGGCCCCGGAGAGGGCCCCCTCAAGGGGATCGGGTGACTGAGCAGTCTGGGGGCTGTGTGTGTGTGTGTGTGTGCTAAGGGGACCAGCTACTGTGGATCGCATCCTGCAGAGCAGAGCAGGGTTCTGAGGTAGGGAGAGGCCTGTCAGAGCTTCAGACTGACAAGACGGTTCTCCCTCTCATGAATGCTACATGGGAATGGAATGGCCGACTGTGCTATGTGTGTGTGTGTGTGTGTGTGTGTGTGTGTAACGTGAGAAGGCCTTTATGTCTGGGGTTGGAATGGAGAGGACATGAGGGAACATCAGAGGCATAACAGCGGCGCGATCACGCCACAGCTGTTGCCAGGGAATGGCCTGTTGACGTGACAACCGAGGCCAGTGTCAGGCATGCAGGGAGAAGGGGCAGAGGGGGGCATCTCTGTGGCGCCCATCTCCTTGCATGCCCCCTCCACCCCTCTCCTCCCCTCAACTCCCCTTCACACCCCTAGGGGCCTAATGGTAGTTCACACATACATTACTTCACCACGCAACTTAGGTCTCTCTCACAGCAATAACATCTACAATGTTTTCAACGGTGTTCCGGACTTGGGCTCCAACTCAAAGCTGCAGTAGGGGTTAATGTTTTTTACCCTTAGCCTCTCAAACTAATTCAGGCTACCTTAGGATTGAACTGGGAGATGAATTCTGAATAAATTGGAGTTGGAAATGTCAAATATAATGTTTGACTGGGTCAGAGAGGGGGAAAGTGTGTCTCTCTGGATAAAGTCAGAGGCACCTCAAAGGATGGTAAAGGGGAAATCCAAAGAAAGATAATGATAATTCAAACTGGATGCGTGAAAACTACATTTAAAGATAATTGATTTCAGGGCAGGGTAAATTCTAGGAGACAGCAACTCATTTGGGTCCCTGGAGTCTATGAATTTATAATGCCCCTCAGGCACACTTCAGGAAGTCAAGTATGTGAGGTGAGAAACACACACACGCACATGCACACACACACACAAGCCGGATATCACTCTCTGCCTTCCGCGTTCAGTTCCTCTTACAGAAATCTGCTGCACGCTGGCAGAATGTCCAATCCATGTTTGGAAAGAGGGGACATTTGCAAGTCTCGTTGAATCGGACTTCTATCAACTTGCATGGCCAGTGTAGGGTACGGAAGCTGGCCAGCTCCTGCCTGTCTCTGCCCTCACACACGTTTGTTTCAAGCCCCTGAGAGATGGTGACAAGACACAGTAGAACTTTGCCTTCACACGTCTCGAGGACTTGAGGGGGATTCAATCAGATGGTGGCGATGGACTTCCCAGGGTGAGCCAAACATGGCCTCGCCTCGTTTCCCCCGGGGCGTGACCGAGCGTCCTTCGTTCTCACCCTGCTTTCTCTTGCCGCTATCATCTGCTACTTCCGCCGACGTTTCCCGTCTCCCTTTGTTCTTGTCTCTCTTCTCCCTCCCTCCCTGTCGGCCTACCCACCTCCCTCCATCCCTCACTGTTCCAATACTCTCTGGCGGCTGAACAGCCGGTCCAGCTCTCCAAATGTGTGTGTGTGTCTGTGTGTGTGTGTGCGTATGCCGTGTCTCATCTGCCCTACAGAGTCTTATCTCTCCAGGAAAAGCGCACTTCGACTCTCTCGTCAACAGGACCCGGCAAACCTGCCTGTCACTTCTGATTCCCTCTCCGAGAGAGGGGACTCATCTTTCTTTGATAAACCGGGGTGTTTCCATTCATTCGCAATACCTTCGACGCTGACTGCCTTTACGAAAGAAAAAAGAAAAGGGAAAAGAACAGAAAGCCTGACGTGAAATAGGCTGCGAGGATACATTTTTACAGAGGCTACAATAGCAGACTGCCGGCAGGGGCAAAAGCAGGGCTGACTTTGATGTAACCCTCTTAACAATAACGTTTGATCTTTTACAAGAGGAGGTGATCAACGAGGACTGTGCTCTTCCACTGTGAATCAACACACTGCCGCGCCGTCGATAAAAGGCTGTGTACAAAAGACAAAAGATGTGATACTCCCCAAGCACGAGAGGAGGAGAGGCGTCACGCGAGAGAAGGTGGAGGGAGAAAGGATGTGATTTACTGGGGACCTCATAAACCTCACATAGACTTTCTCTCTCCTCCTTCTCCCCCCCCCCCCTGTATCCCTTCCAGCTGCAAGTCTTCTCTTCCTGCCTCCCCCTCTCTCTCTCTCTTTCTCTGTCTAGTCTGGGTTAGCAAGGCCCAGGGTGGAGCACACACAGGCCCCAGTCAGACATACAGTCTGCCCGGGGTTTGTGGTCAGGCTGCCTGACTATATATGGAGATGAAATGGTAGGGTAGAGCCTTCACCCCCTTGTAAGGTCTTTGGGACAGAGACCTCAAAACCAACTGAAAGCCTAAAACAGCTCGTAAAATCCCACTTCCTTGGAACTGAAACGATAATGATCCAGAACAATGCAGAAATTTATAATGAATGAGAACTTCGGAATGTATTATGAATTACGGTGTTCTTTTTCACGCCATGTCCCCACTGCGCTTGTGAAGAATTTAGTCACGGTTCTAAGGACATATTGTCACACGGAAACATCATTTGGTTCAAGCTCATTGTTTGATACAGAAATACGTCTTCCTTTGACACCCCCCATACACAGCAGGTCCACAGTCCCCGCGGACAAAGGTTCCACACGTAACGCCCTCGAAACTGAATCGAAAGCAGAATCCATGATTCATCGGCTGCCCACTTTAGCATTATGAAGCTAATCGCCAGATCAGCCGCGTCAGCATATGCATTCAGCGCCTTAAATCAGTTTAAAGAGATGAATGGGCTCGTTTAGCCCCGCAGCTGGTCCTGCCCTTGTTTTCTGTTTGTCCCTTTTCCCTCTGACTAGGGGCTGGTGCGTGCCCAGCCTGTGGGCCCGGGGGGGGGGGGGGGGGGGGGGGGGGGGGGGTGTAGGGGGGTGGTACAAGTTGCCCTCCATATGGTCGGACGCAGTCTCCCGCCGGGCGGCGTTAAGCCCTTTCCTGCGCTCCGAGCTGGGCGCCCCGCACTCCCTGGGACCGTCCCAGTGTGCCGGCGACTCAGCTGCAGTAAAGCTGCTTACCTGGGAGTCCTGCAGCCATTGGAGTCCCTGGCCAGAGGGGGCGCTAGACCGCGTGGAGGGATTGGAGGAACGTGAGAGGGGTCGGGACAGCTCGTCTATGACTCTGAGGTGCCGGTCTCTTATTGGATGAGACCCAGGGCCTGAGAGTCAGCCAAGATGGTTCAAGACGCAATAAATGTTGCACAGCAAAACTATAACCATCTTTACAACTTTTACGCCCATTCTAAATCGACCACTTCAGTTAACGTGTTTTTTGTTGGGGGCTGGAGGGTTTGTTTACTTTGTGACTCCAAACGGTCGAGAGACCCAGAAGCAGCTTACCCTCTCTCACAGGGCGGCTCGTTACAACCACAGTGGCGGCCCTGCCAGCAGCCCTTCAGCCAATAACCATAGCGACAGGCTACACAGTGGCCGTGGTGCAGCCACTGATCGTATTTGCATGAAAAACAGAAGGTCTTCTTCGGCCTTGAAGTGCATTAGGGGTTTTCATAAAGCCTCCAACATCTGGATCCGCAGAGCCAGAGCTACAATCACAATCTGTGTCTCCAATTTGAGTAATGGACTGTAACTTTTATCCCAGAATAGCACTGTAATCTTAACAGATTGGACAAATCAGACGAATCTATTACATCCGTGTGGAACTCAGATCATCCAAATGAAGGATTAAATCAGTTAATAAAGTGGCGGGGCCATTCTTTTGAGTGGGGGAATTCAATTGGAGCTGCAAGCGTTATTGCACGTACAGTATCTATGGGGGCATGCATCATCATATTATTTGAATCCAGCATTGATTTTGTCCGCACCAAACCGTATTTAGTTAATGAAATGGAGCCCCAAGGTTGGTTGGAAAGAACTATTTATCCGTCTTAGTCCATATATTATAATACTGTGTACTGCACAGTGAAAGAGAGATTGTTTTTCAGGGTTGCTCATTAAGGCACCATGTGAAAGATCACGGTGTATCTCAATGAGCCTTCATATATCGACCCATAAACTTCGACATTAAGGCATTCGAAAAAACTAACGCCCCGGTCCTGGTGTGCCGCATTTTTTCCTTGCTCCAGAAGTTCCCTTTTTCATAACATAATCCCTACATTTTAAGTGAAAAAAGAAAGAAGAAAAAAAAAGTGACTTTCAACTCGGCGGCAGACAGGGGCGAGGGGAGGAGGGGGGGGGGGGGTTGAAGGTGTTATCTGTTCCGTGCCATTCCGCGGCTCAATAGAACGATGTTGATGAGGTTCTGGGATCGATGGAGCCACTTAGCATCTGATCGAGTGAGATACACAGGATGACCCCCCCCCTCCTCTTCCTTTTCCACGACTTTCCAGCCTCACCTTCTTTTTTTTAACACTTCTATAAATAAATACCTTGAAGGTTCACAACTCGCTGAACTGTTCCGGGGGCCTCCCTGGAGCTGTGGCAGAGCCCGGACGTTTCTGTGTTAGTGGAGTTACAGGGGCTGCTGGTTTTTATTCCAAGTGACATCAATGTGACCGTCGAGGTATAAAACTGAATGGTTGATGCTACGGCTTTTAAATAGTGGTTTTAATTGAAAGGTATCTTTTAATACTGCATGACTTAGCACTCAAGATCTGGAAAAGGCCGGTCTCTCGACCCAGTGTGTTGACACTAAGACTGGGATTTTATGCATATTTGAAATTTAAGAAGTAGGAAATGTCTATTGTGGCGAGGATGAAATTTTACCTGTTCACGGTCCATGACATTTAACCCCTGTGCTGCCTTCGGGTCACATGACCCAAAGGTTCACAACGAACCATCGTTGTGTTTACCCAATTTTACCCAATACAAAAACAAATAAATAGCATTTTCTTTTAACCTTCGCAATGAGTCTGAGACAGCCCGACGGTTAAAAGAAAATGCTTCACTTTGTTTTTGTATGCGGTAAAGTTGTCGCAATACGACGGTGGGTCACAATCACTGATGGGTCAGAATGACCCGAAGATAACACAAGGGTTAAGAACACAAGGATAATATTTTACTTTGTTAGTTTGTGGGTAAGAAATTCTTGACTAGCTTTCTTCTGCAGTAGGACTTCTTTCTGACTCCAGCCAGGTACTGTACTCAGTACTGCCACAGAAGCACAACCACATACTTTATTCTTATTTCGATCATAACGTAGTTTTTCTTTCTTTACCCATCCGTCAAAAGTTCAGCTGTGAATCATGCACCATTTTGTCTTTCATCAAAGCAAACACCCTCTGAGAGGTCTTCGGTGTTGGCGCTGAATTGTGTGATCTGCGATAAATTGCTCTGAGGGAGAACAGAAACATCCCAAATTGTTCCTCCAAGCCTGCAATCGTGTTGTGCATGTTTCATTCCTCATACTGGACCTGTGCTGTCTCCTTCCAGCCTCCTGTTTCTCTTTCACCCCCCCCCCCCCCCCCCCCTATTCTAAACAGTTCTTTCCGTCACCTCTCTCTCCTGCGTGACTCAAACCTAATCCCACTTTGCAGCACTTGGGTTCATTTCATTAAATGGGATTACACCCAATCTTGCCAATCTGCAGTACAATAATCGGTTCTGTATTTTAATTAACCAGGATAGAGCTGATAGGCTCTGACTGATCCCTGACACCTCCCTGGCCAATCATCACAGTCCCCCTGGAATCATCGTTCCCACCCATCCCCCCCATCCCCCCAAACCGAGTTCAGACCATAGCACCCCTCCACCCCTGCCACCCCAGCCCTCCCTATACATCTCAGTCCATGTTGACAAATCCTGCCAGCCAGAGGGACAACACTGCAGAAATCCAGTGTAATCCGCAGGGGCACGACCTACCACAGCGGGCGCTTTGAGCAGCTCAAGCACAATCGATTTCCCATACATTCCACCCCCTTGGCCCACCAGAGAAATCCATTCATCTCCCTCAGTGTCCTTGTCCCAGTGTCCCTCTGCTTGAAACCTCATGCCATGGATAAACACATGTACCCTATGACATATACAAACCTTGCATACAGGGCCATTGGAAGAAAAGGAGAAAACCATTCGATTGATTTGCAACATACCTTTCAGGATGACATGCAAGAAGAAAGGTCTGTGGAAAAAAAGTACAGCATTGCAACACATAGGTGTTGCTTTTCTGCTTTTCATCTACCCACAATACCGACTTATGTCTGAAACAATTACACTTGAACAATACATCTAACTAGCCTGAGTAATGATTTCACCACCCGAATGAGTAAAACACAGATGCACCCTTCATCTGTCTAGCTTTTTCTTTTCTTTTCAAATCCACAGAGCTGTCAAACTGCCTTAAAGTATAGCATCTGTTGCCCATGCTCAACTATTCATTAATTTTAATGAATCCTATTGACTTCTTGAATTCCTTGGGGCGGGGGGAAGGGGGGGGGGTTGAGGATGTTCTGCTGATACCCGGAACATCTGTGATCTAAAAACTGAGCAGACAACATGGCTTTTTCCTCGGCAATTTTGAGAACCAGTGTGAGTTGCCGGGAACCGTAACTGAATGCTATGCCAGTTTCCCGATTGCTAAGCCACTTCTAACCTCAGTGGCATCACTGCTGAAGAGTCAGTGCCAAGCCCAAGACGACAGAAGCTTGAGACAGGGAGGGGGGGTGGGGGCTTGGGCGGGTGGGGTGGAGCTTGTTCATTGGCTGCGAGTTTGCCCTGTGATGTTGAACCTCTCATCCATAAACAAATATGTGCTCCACTTTAGCATGGTTCGCCTCGTGAAAAGGGGACATGGAACACAGAGCTCGCTGGCAGTGGATCCTTTGAAAGGCGCGTTCTTTGACTCGTCTGCAGGGACATATAAGTGAGGGTATAGTTCTATCATTTGTGCACACTTTTTATTTCGAAAACGAATGCCTTCTTTTTTATGAAAAGTCGGCACTGAAGTAAAGGAAGACGAACAAAACTCCGACTGCACCTTTATGTTAATCTATGAATTGGATGGAATGGGTCAAATATTGTCATTAAGAAGGTGTCAAGGTTTTTGATTCCGAGTATTAAATTGTTCTCATTCATCTTTTTCTCAATAAAACATATTACTTGAAAAAGTACATTTTAAGTTCACGTCATTGAAATATTGATTGAATTAACCTAGCCAACGGGCAAACAATGTGTCAATTCTGTTCTGTAGACCTGACTTTTCTAAGACATTTAAAAAGATCCCAAGAGCACATTGGCTCTCAAATCCCATTGGCACTCAGAAATATCTCCGTCTTGTTTTGACTGCCCTTTGGTTTTCTCCTCCTGTCTTTCTTCTTCTTAATGGAAGAAAGGTTGAACAGTCAGACAAATTATTGACGACCATCATGCTGCAACGGTATCATAAATATTGAACTCTTACGTTTATTCGATCAGGCATTTCCATCGAGACATTTATCAAAGTGGGGCCAAAAGACTTGGAATGTTGCCCCATGTGAGGGAGGAGGGAGGGGGGGTGGTGGTTGGGGGGGGGGGGGGTTAGAGGAAGGGGGTCTCTTTCTACTCTCAAGTGCCAAAGATCAACTATTGCTGAATGAGAATAGAACAAACAAGGAAGTACTCAAGCTAAGAGTGGCATACAGACTGTCTCAAATGATAACCATGTATTTTCACATCCACACTCAATCCTTGCTGCTCTATACAGTCAAGATCAAGCAGGTGAGCCCAAGTACTTTGGATGCAGCTATTTCCGTCTGTGTTTCCTACATTTTAGAGACTCCACGTCATCATGGGCGATCCTTTGCCATCTCATAAATGGAAAATGTTGGGATGTAGAATGTTGTGTTTTACAGTACACTAAATTCATGAAAACATGGTCGTCATGTCGGAATTCAAAAGCCCAGCTCTCCTAAACTGCAAAATCACAAATCAAAATCTTAAAAGCACTACACTATCAAGGTCTGTGCGGATGAGTTTGCAATGGTGCTGTATTCCAAATAAACATCCATGGAACTTATTTATTTAGAAATGTAGCATTTCTTTCAGTGATTGATATAAAAAATGACCTTTCTCTTTTGACTGCTAATGTCAAGCTTTTACTAACAAGCCCCGGAGGTCGAGGCTGGGGGTACAGTAAGTTCACCTTCAGCCTCTTCCACGGCCAATGAGGCGGCCCAGTGGAAGTGTCCAGAAAATCGAGAGTCCAAATGCACAGAGAGAAGGGTCATTTATAGAGGGTTCTGAGTGGTGCTCCAGACCAGCAGGTGCTCTGTCAACTGTGTTAGTACCCCTTCCTTCTTATAGGCACACTCTATGCTCAGAGAATAGCACAATTACTGTAAGGCCAAATCCATAGGAACTGATTGAATGTCTGTGACATGAGGTCATAGTCAAAAGTACACAGTTCAGTCAAGACAATCACGTATTAGATTTGAGCATTTATTGTTACATGACATGTAGATTTGACTTTGGCGGAGTGGATGATCTAAGGGGAGCACTCCCTGCCTCCTCGATGCAACACATACATACACGACATATGAGGCAGGGAGCAATAGAGATATAATCCCCCTGATGGAAAGAACATACAGACAGCATGAGGGAGAAGGGGATGGTGTAGGGCGGCAGCAGCACTGATCATACAACAACCGGGGTGAGTGTGTGCGTATCCGCGCGTCTTTTAAAGACGCCTTGTCGGACGTGGCCCAATGAATATGCGCTGCTAACATGGGTGTGGTAGTGGGCGGAGGAAGGAAGGTGGAGTAAGACGCCTTACGTCCCTGATAAATGAATGACGCGCGCGCTGCCCTGCCTGAACTAGCTGTGCTTATGAAAGTCGTGGGTGACTAAGTATGGTGTAGAAAGTTAATCATCAAACACAATGATTATTTTTCCATTCATATATTGTACAAATGTTCCTGAAATGTAGAAAAAACTAAAACTAAAATTAACTTTTGCGTCATTGAGTCTTGTTCTAACTTGAAGAGGGATTAGAACCATGCAAATTGGCATCCAGTCTTTGTCTAAGCCTCCTCTGGCAATTAAGTTCCCACAAAACATTCATTGTCGCCAAAAAAGAAAGTGTAACCTTGGAGAAACAGCCTGATGCACATTAGGTGTAGTATATCTTTATTACAGGGAGTGACAGGCAGGCGCACGTCAATACCATTGACCCTGAAATGGAACTGAACCTCTTCAAGCAGTCTTATTTAGCCCCTGCATTGATTGTCTTTGAAAGTTCAGCCTCATCTCCTCCATTCCACACTGGGCTGTTTCCTCATTTCAGTATCCTGGTTTTTCGATACCTGGCGTGCCTAAATTAGGAATCCAGGACATAGTTCTTGGCAGGGGCCCACTGGTCTACTAACACAGGGTCGGATGAAAAGCCTCCCCGGATGGTCCGTCACTCGATCAAAAAGACAGTGTCCCAAGAACCTCTCCCTGAAAATGGAGTTTGAGAGTTGTTGATGTGTTTGCCACATCTGTCCCCTCCATATGGGTGTGGAGAATGTCCCTGCCATTGGTAGTCTCTGTGGACACCTTGTAGGGTAGAATGCAACCCTAGTTTTTGGCAGACTGGGCGGGACAAGGAGGGGAAAGAGGTATATTAGGCAGCCGTTAGCTCTGCAAATAGGGTTCCTTTTGTAGTTTGACAGTGTGCTGTGCATTCGTATACGGACCAAGGGTCATGGTGTGTTTTTAGAACCCATTCACAACCAAGGTGTAAGACCTGCAAGTGGGCCAAAAAGGCAATTTCACCTACAAAAGAGCAAGAAAACATCTCTTGACATTCAACAACCTGCTCTGCTTTTAACAAGGTGAACAAAGGGGAAGTACAACGGGAGAGCTGGAGAGATCGCTTCTCGTGATGCACGATTTATGGGACACAATGTAACAGGATGTGTCTTTTGTTGGAAGGAAGAAAACCACTGTGATTACCTGTGTACTAGGTTTATTATTGATAGGTCTGACATGGCTTCACTTAAGTTTCAGCACTGATGTGTCCAACCTCAGGGTGATAATCTCGGAATCTTGGGCTGGGCGAACAAAAGGTTACTTTGGAGATTGACCTGCAGTGAAGCTACGGGTAAACAAATCTCTCAGTGTGAATCCACAGCCATGATACTGTTAAGTGTGTCAGAGTCATAACAAGATTCCTTTGTCAAACACAGTTAAGTAAATTCTGACAGTAGTACAGTGGAAGTGGGTTATCTGGCTGAGAAAGAAAGAGACAAGAGAATTAGTGTGTTGATTCCCCCCCCCCCTCCCCCCCCCCCAGAGCTAACTTGACTGGAAGAATGAAATGGGGAAGATGCAGCAGAGAGAGACTGTAGGGAGAGGCCCATGCGCTGCAGGGAAAGCCGTGAGCTGGTCTTTAATTGGCAGGCCAACGTGCGGCTGGATGACCACCAAGCGGGACTAGCAGGGATGACCGGAGGGGCCGAGCGGGCGAGCCGCCACATGGCGCTCATCCCTGCGCCAACCGCCCACCCTAGCACTTCCTTAGTCTTCCCACAATCCCACAGGCACTCCCATCTGCTTCCCCCTTGCTCCTCCGCCCTCATTAAGGAGGAAGGCTGGGCCCGGCAGGGCGACCAAGCGCCCCAGACTCGACGGCGTCCCAGTTGAGCCAAGATGGCTGCACACACGCCTGACTGGGAGAGCACTCCTAGCACTGTTAGGCGGCATCACCTGCAGTGGGTCATCGACGTGCCGGTGTGTTAGACCACACCCTGAGGGGAAACGGCCTGATTCATTCCTTATAGAGCAGGGAGCAGAACTCATCTTTGTTTTTTTGTTGTCTTTTTATTCAGCTTTATTGTGATAGTGACAGTGGAGAGAGACAGGAAATGTAGGGCGGAGAGACAGAGGGGAGGACATGCAGGCAGTGGCCCGGGCTGGAACCGGATCCGGACCCCTGTATTAAGGCCACAGAGAGGAGCCACCGGCAAGCGGCCAGAAGAGCGACACTAATCTTAACACAGCACCGAGCTATAGGATAGAACGTTATAGTCGTGCTTCACGCCTCGCTACCAGAAGGACCGCTCGTTCATCGTCCACCGAGGGTGACAGGCTAAAAAGGCACTTTGAAATGCAGAGAAAAAAAGTATTGACTGAAGGGCACGAGGGCTGCACAAGAAATGAGCTATCTGTGTGGCCAACAGTCCTCTGGATAACAGTGCATTGCTCGGCTAGGCCGCAGGCTTACCTCCCCACATTCCCACAAGGGCCACAGTATGTCCACTCCCCAAGCGTAAACACAGCCCTCTGCTCCAGTTCTGCGCCACACTCTGTTATCAACTGTTTGAGAGAAATCTCGGATTTCTCATGTGCTTATGTAAATCCCGATCAGCTACTGCCTTATTATCTGTTCATGTATTTTGTTTTATTACTTCTTCATATATATGCGTTGCTACTGTAGCCTATGTTGTGTTCGGATGACAGTTACGGGTCTATAATGATGTTTGCGCCTGATCGAATAACAAACAGTTGGCTGTGTGATATCTTTGTTTTTCCCTTTCTACTATAAACACTGTCCTCTGACCTTAATGTCTCAGAGACTTTGCTAGTACCGCTGTGCATCTGAACTGCTCGTTTCTTCCTCTGGATGTGTTTGTTAAAACTCTCTCTTGTGGAAGAAATGTGATTTCCTTTTGTGTTAATCATTAATCAGTAGAACTAGTCGTTGAGTTACTTGTTACTATATTAGTATGTGCATTTCATTTAACAGTAGTTGATTGTATCCAGTGATCAGACTCTCCAATCAGTTGGTGTCTAATCCTGACTGTCTCCATTAGACCGGTGTGACTAACAGAACATTCTTCTACAACTGTATATTAAACTGGAGCCAGCAGACAAAACAGGACGTATTTTGAGGAGTTTGGAATGAGGTGTTTACACTGAACTCCAGAGACAAGGTCAGAATCAAAACCAACGCGTCTGCTAAATGAGCTGACCTGGTAGCTTACACCTTCAGAATCTGTTGAAGACCACTGGGTTTGGACTCTGGGCAGAATGTTCTGGAAGCGCTATTTAGAAAGAACAGAGGGAGAATAACACTGGGATCAACCTGGTGGGAAAACATGTTTTGTATTTGAGCTGAGGCCTGTATGAACACTAGCTGAATGGTATCTAGGTTAGGGATGGTAGACTGGTGCTAATTAATTGACTATTGTTTGACAGGTAAGTGGAGAGTTTATTACAGAACGCAATTGTAAGCAATGGCAGTCTGTAACACAAAAGGTCCGGGCCGGAACTGAAAAGACATAATTATGTCCTCGTTTCTCAGGGGGTGAGTGGCTTCTAAAATTTCTCTTTCTTTGCCTCTCGTTTGTTTAACGCATATTGGACTAATGGCTTCGCTGGGCTTCCACACATGAATGCATAACAATGCTTATCAGCCAAGGCTGTTTTTTCTTCCCCAGTTCTGGATGCTAATGGTATTCAGAGGGCCTCACCCCTATTTCGGCAACCGAGCTGCTTGATATCTGGCTGCCGTTTCTCGACAGTTGCAAGACGGAAGGCCGGACCTCGGCTTCTCTCATCTCTTTTGGAGACGGACTTGAGGCGTTTCGATGGGATTGTGGTCGAGGGACGTAGCAGCCATTTCTCAGCCAGTTGATTTTCCGTTACTGCGAAGCTAGGCACTCGCCGCGATTGTTCTGAGGAGAGCCCCGGCATGCGTGCGTCATAACTGTCCGTTCCTTTACTTTGCGAAAGCTCACAATAGCCCCCTGTCTTCCTCGCCCCTCATCTCCCTCTCCCCTTCTCTCCCTCTGTTCCACTCGGGTTCCTCTCCCTCTCTAGCGACGGTGTCTTAATCCTCTCCCCCCCCCCCCCCCCCCCCCCTTCTCTTGTTCTTCTCGCATTACTCATTTCCTTTCTGGAGCTGTCATTCTGTCATTAGCTCCGCCACGAAGGCTTGGAACACTCAGCGCATTCATCTCCACAAACAATGCGAGAGTCAACATCCAAGATCAAGTTGTTGTACATTACGCCGTCGCCAACAGCACCACCGTCACAGATTCGGTGCGTCTCCAACCTCCACTTACCATACACCGGCCACAGTGATAGCACGCCGGTGTCACGTAAAAGTAGCCAGGTTGTTTACGTGACACCGGGGAACGCCTGGACAAGGACAGAGGAGGCAGCACCCGCCAGACGAACGGCTTAGCATCGACGAGAAAAAGAGCTAAAAGGGAGCTAGAGAAGGAAGAGCACTTCCTCTTTTCGGAATCAGGAAACATTATGCACGGAACACAACGTTTCGCCTTTCCTTTTTTTCTCGGGCAGAACGGCTTGTTTCATGTGTCAAGCGTTACACAGACTAGCCTGACAAATCCAATTGATGTCTCCATTTGGTAGTGTCGCCGACAGACGGGGAAGAGGACAAAAGCAGACACTATGCAGCATTAACACGGTGGCTCTGCTCAAACAAACCCTGAAACCGAGAGGCTCTTAGACTGAACATTTTCACTCCATAAACAGATGTCTCCCCCCACATCCCTTTTTGTGTGTGTGTGTGTGTGCACGCGCGCGCGGATTCATGTGTGCCAGTTGGAAGAAGGGATGTGGGTGTGTACATGAGTGAGTGGGTATGCCTATCCAAGGCATCACATATAGCGTAGCTGGTCGTGTATAGCCCTGCAACAAGGATACAGGCATGGATTTCTCACATCTCCAATGCAGAGGCCCACACGGACAAACCACGACCCGTCCTTTTTGAAAGGGAGATACGAGGTATCTAAAAAATGTATTTTTTCGCACCCGAGGAAGACATCGAAAAGTCTTCGGGTAGAAAAAACACGAGGAAGATGTGGATAAGAAAGCGTGATCACGGCAACCAGGGCGATCCTGGAGGGAGAAGACAGAAGAGAGAAAGGGAGGGAGGAGTAAGACAAATTATTGAGAAGAACGAGAGAGAGATGTGTGCATTGAGCGTGACAACAAAACCAAACAGTGCACATGGGCAGCACTGACCCTCCATTTCGAAAAAATAAAGAGAGAGAGAGAGATCAATAAACAACCGCGGAAGAAAAAAAGAACACAACGAAAACATCGACACACTAAAGAGGGACAAAATGGACAGCAAACCAGAACCTAAACGAGCTATTTGAGCCTCGGTGTTCAACAGCAGACCGTTATCGTTACTGCGATTCCATCATAATGTGACAGAAGCATATTTCTTGTTGTCCCGTCTCCGCCTGTTTCCAGGTCAGCCGAGCGCACCCCGAAGGCAGTCCCGCACGGCCCCTAACGAGGGGGTGCGCCACAGACCCCCCCCCCCCCCCCCGGACTGGGACGAGAGAAAGGAGCAGAATGAGAGGAAAAGTGAATGTTCATGTTCAACATGCTGACTCACTCTGCTTCAGGGCCTTGCTGGTTGTATCTCTCTATGTACTCTCTCTCTCTCTGTATCATTCTATCTCTCTCACTCTCCCTCCCTCTTGCCCCATGTCTCTCACACTACTGAACTGTTCCTTGCCAGTGATCGCTCCCTCCCTCCTGCCTCCCAGTAGGCGCTCGTTCCGTCTCTGGAGGTGGCCCGTTTTTACGCAGCGACAAACAAGCCTGCGAGTCCACCCGGCTGCTCCTGCCCACCGAGCAGTAAACAACCGGGCTCCGCATGAGCGGAAAGAAATGGGAGGTCGAGGAAGAGATGCCACTGCTCCCCCCGCCACTCTCTCCCCCCCCCCCCCCCCCCCCTCCTACTCCCCTTGCCCAGCTCCTGCCCTGCCATGCCACCCCCCCCCCATCACCACCTCCTCCATCTCACGCCTCAGCAAAAGGCTCATGCACAGTAAACACTGGGCTGAGCGCACGGAGTCTCACGGTCACGGAGACCGACTGGGTGATTGTTGCCCTTTTGTCTGAGGAAATGGAGCAGAATGCTGGCCGGAGGGGGGCAGAGAAGAAAGCCAGGCCACGGCCCTCCATGTCAGGGTCTTCCACCCCCGGAGAGAGACCAGGCAGGAAATACATGAAAAACAGGCGATATTTTCAGTCCAGTCTGGTGCAACGGGAGTTAGTTCAGCCAGTGAGCATCCAGCCTTGCGTGTGTGGAATGGAGTCTCCGTGCCAACAACCCACGGATCATTGAGGAGAAAAGACCGCCTTCTCAAAGCCATGCAGAGCTTAGCTCAGCCACGCCTTCGCAATCGATACCTGCGGACGAAAAGGCCGACCCAGGGGTCGACCAGCGGCGAGCGAAGGAGCGAGAGGGATTTACCCTACGACGGGGGACCATTTTGCCCGCCCCGGTCTCCCCCCGGCGACCCGGAGCACAGGGTGCGGGCGCTTGGGCGCCGGTTGACACGGCTGTCCCCTGGGCCAGCACGAAGGATAGAGCTCGGGGACAGCCACAGCTTTGTTTATCTCCCAGCGCATTCGGAATTCCCCACAGATCCATTTCCCGAGCCTAGCTGCCGAGGGCAGGGGTCACGGTCTCGTCTACGGCACACGTCTTCCCGCCCGTTTTCCCGCCCAGGCTAACAAATTACAGGCCGGCTGCCCAAAATCCAAATATTAATGAGTAAACACAGGAACTCTCATATGAACCCTTAATGGCAAAAAACTGACGTTAGGGTGGGTGTGGGGGGGAGAGGGGAGGGGTGGTGAGGAAGAGGGGGTGTAGCAGGACCGCACAGGCACCAGGGTAATCCAACTTTTAATGGGGATCTTAATTAAGGTGAAGCTAAGACCCCCGGAGGCCCCAAAGCAGCCATCACCACCGCAATTAAGCTATTCTCAGCACGTGGGTGTGCAGAGTATGCTCCACAAATAAAAACCACACGCACGCTCACACACACACACACAGTGTGTGTTCCACATGGGTTCTCCAAAAAGAAGAATGAATTCTGCCTTTAGCTATTAGTCATGTGTGACCCAGCAAGGCGTAATGAGGGCCTAATTCAAACAGAGATGCCACCACAGAGGCAAGGGCCTGGCCCTCATTAATCAACCCAGCTCCAGAACCAGCCCCATGCAGCCCCTTCTCAGAACCCAGAACTCAGCCTGACCACATTAACGATAAGCCACTTCCTCTGCCCCTCTCCTGCCTTTGGGGAGCTGCCCCCTGGTGTCACAGTGTTTCTGAGGGAGCTGCCCCCTTGTATCACAGTGTTTCTGAGGGAGCTGCCCCCTGGTGTCACAATGTTTCTGAGGGAGCTGCCCCCTTGTATCACAGTGTTTCTGAGGGAGCAGCCCCTGGTGTCACAGTGTTTCTGAGGGAGCTGCCCCTGGTGTCACAGTGTTTCTGAGGGAGCTGCCCCTGGTATCACAGTGTTTCTGAGGGAGCTGCCCCCTGGTATCACAGTGTTTCTGAGGGAGCTGCCCCCTGGTGTCACAGTGTTTCTGAGGGAGCTGCCCCCTGGTATCACAGTGTTTCTGAGGGAGCTGCCCCCTGGTATCACAGTGTTTCTGAGGGAGCTGCCCCCTGGTATCACAGTGTTTCTGAGGGAGCTTCCCCCTGGTATCACAGTGTTTCTGAGGGAGCTGCCCCTGGTGTCACAGTGTTTCTTAGGGAGCTGCCCCTTGTATCACAGTGTTTCTGAGGGAGCTGCCCCTGGTGTCACAGTGTTTCTGAGGGAGCAGCCCCTGGTGTCACAGTGTTTCTGAGGGAGCTGGTGTCAGAGGGCTGCTCTGGTTCAGCGCTCCAGAAAAGCCACGTTCCTCTGAGACAAATGTCCCCTCTTCACGGAACAGAAGGAACAAATTAAGGCCATGGCGATTATTCAACAATATTAAGTTCAGATGCACTTGTAATAGGCTCTTAAAACCTTTCTTTTTTTTCTTTTTTGAAAGGCATGAAAAGCAGATTTCCAATGGGACACTAATCCTTTCACTTGTACTGTAGAGCTCTCTCTCTCTCTCGGATAAAAAAAGACTAAATATAGAGAAATAAAGAACATTGGGGAATTATTCACTTGCTCAGCAAATTCATTAAGGCGTAAATATGCTATTGACACAGTTTGTGGAATTTTCGGGGGGGGGGGGACGGGGGACGAGCACAAGACCACAGAAGCAGGAACAGATGAGATGCAGCCTCTACCCCGCTCTCCCGTTTACAATTTACAAACCAGCTAAAACAACAGGAAGGATTCGTTGAAATGTGTTGGTTCCTCATCCCCCAAAGGCGGCGTGTCCCGGCACACTTCCTGGGGTTCGTTGGGAGGCGGAGACGGGAAGTTCCCACTTCCGCCTCCCTCAGGTGCCTCATGGAGTGTTGCTAACCCCTCCTCGCACTCCGCTCAACAGCCTCTCACTCCGCCACGCTAATTGGATTCCCCAATCAGCGCCTGCAGTGGATCGCAGCCCGTTCACAGGAGCTACTCCGGCGAGCGTGCATGTCCTCCACCCCCACCGCCCCCCACCGCCCCCCACCGCCCCCCACCCCTGCGTTTCACAAAGGGACCGGCTGAATGGCAGTCGTCTCGAACCTGAACACACGACGTTCGACTCCTGTCCCCCGAGGATGGTGGGCTGGGTGAGGGGAGGGGGGGGGGGGGCGTGACGGTGCGATAGAGGCCTGTGTACTCCCGACATGCCACGTCACATATCCGTGTTTGCGCGTGTGTGTGTGGGGGTCAGATAACGGGGAGATGGAGTGAGGAGAGCAGGGAGACAGTGGAGAGGGGGACTCGAGAGAGAGATAGAGAGATCGGGAGCGGAAGCTATTGACAGGGGCGGCCGTGGGTCAAGGAGGAGCAGAGACTGCAGCAGCAGGAAGTCCTCCCCGCAGAGCACATCTAATCACGACTATCTCTCTAACACCAGGGGGACTACTTATTGACCTTAGCACCATGGGGGCTGTTCTTCAGAACGTATCCCTCCGCTGCTCACACAGCGGGCCACACTTATGACCTGGACGCCCAAACCAGTCCTGCTGCTTATTAACTGTGTGTGCGGGCACGTGTGTGTGTGTGCGGGCACGTGTGTGTGTGTGTGCGTGTGTGTGTGAAGCTCCAGCAGCAGTCTGAGCAGACCTGTCACTGGGCCTTCTGTATTAACATTCCTGTCACTACAGATTAGCAGCAGGGCACTGCTTGCTGTCTTCTTCATTACACCTGCAGGTGTGCGTGCAGTCGTGTGTGTGTGTGTGTGTGGGGGGGGGGTGTTGTGTGTTCGTGCATGCGGTAAATCCAGTTGAAGCAGATCATAACATGACAAGATAAGTATGTATGTCTGAGACAGAAAGAGAGAGAGAGAGGGAGAGAGAGAGAGAGAGAGAGAGAGAGAGAGAGAGAGAGAGAGAGAGAGAGAGAGAGAGAGAGAGAGAGAGAGAGAGAGAGAGAGTTTTAGTACTTCTCTCCCACACGAGAGAGGGATTGTCTCAATGCAGCATGTGGGGAGCTGCTGGTGTTTCTGCCAACTCAACCACGAGACACAAGCCTAGAGACACCAGCCTAGAGACACCAGGCCAGAAACACTCTCCCTCTCTAGAGAGACCAGAACCAGAGCTAAGAAACACTAACTCGCCTGCACAGATCAACACAGCTACACACACACACACATATAAACACACATGCATGCTCCAATGCACACACCCACACCCGCAGACATACACAGATACACATACACACACAAGCTATTTAAACAGACCCCAACAAATCTAAAAATGACCCACTGAATCAAACACACAACACCACACACACCATATTGCAGTTAAGATAAACACCCTTCGACTGCTCAAACAATCTGAGGTAAAACAATGATTAAAGAAAGTACTGGAAGACAGCCCAGAACTGGAAAACAAAAGAGCCTAAACAGGATGAGTGTGTGCGTGTGTGTGCCTGTGTGTCTGTGTGTGTGTGTGTGTGTGTGTGTTTAGAATGAGATGGAGAAGAAAGGGTCATGACTGAAGGAGGCCGAGAGTAGCGGAGGGAAGCGGAGGGTAAAGAATGAAGCTGACACACTCAATCAGTCCGCACACTGAGAACCCCTCATTAACTGTTCTGGTGACGACAGTACCATTGAACCGGCTGCTTACACGCTGTCATTAAAGCCACTCTCTCGTCGTCCCTCACACCCCCCCCCCCCCTCATCACTCCCCCCCCCCCCCCCCCATCACTCCGCCCCTCCCGCCTTCTCTCCTCCCTCTCACTCTCGTCTGTCTTCTGCCGAGCGAGACCACGCCGCACGCGAGTTCTCTCCCCTCGAGGGTGACAATAGTAGTGACACGCGCAGACAGGAGCGCGAGGGGGCGTGGCCGTGTGCCTCGGACCGCGGGAGGACAAGGTGGCCTGCGTCCACTCACCAGGACACACCTGTGAGGGACGCAAGAGACCCAGGATCAGTAGGTCACCAAGACGGCATCCATCCCGAGTTGAGTCTACGCGAGAAAAAAACGGTTTTCTTCTTTCCCGGGGTCGGTAACCGAAGACACACGGACGGGGATGGCAGCTTCCTGTATGCAGGGTGGCCAGTGCGGTGTGCGTCTTCAACACACACAAACACAAGAACACACACACACACATCCTTCCAGCGCCACAAAGTCACCCTTAAAGCCCCTTACGCAGGACATATCTGGATCTTATCTCCAAGGGATTGGATAAAACATGCAGGTACCGACCTCACCATTGATCTCATGAGTCTCAGGGCTTCAGCATTTCCATGCTAGACACACACCCTCTCACCCTCTTTCACCACCCTCTCTCTCACCTCCGCCACCCCACCCCCCGCCCCCCCATCTCCTCCTCAACCTCCTCTCGCCCTCTCCTGCCTTGCTACCCAGACTTGATAACCTGCCCCCTTATGGAAAACACTCTCCTTCACAGCAGGTAGTCTGTTGCACTCTTTCTGGCTGGAAGGATGGCTGGCTGGCTGGATGGCTGGTTCTCTGGCTGTCTAGCTGGCTGGTTCTGTAGCTGGTTGGCTGGTTGGATGACTGGCTCTTTGGCAGGCAGGCAGGCTGGCTGGCTGGTTCCATGGCTGGCTGGAAGTCCCCAAGGCCTTTAGGCTGGAGAGCTTGCTCCCAAACATGAGGCTAATAGAGTGTGTTACAGCTCTATTAGCTAACTAATCTGAGAGAACTTTATTTTATTAGCCCCTTAAGGCTCCTGCCAAGGTCTTTTCATTCTTCATGGATTTATTCCAAATATATACTGTGCTGCCTCCACTTCCACCCCTTACCTGTCTCTCTCAATCTTTCAATCTCTCAATCTCACACTCCCCGGTTTGCTCGGTAGTCACTGCACACTGCGTGCACATTCAACACACACACACACACGCATACATAGTCAGACCTCATCATGGTGTACCCACATACCAGTGGGAACACTTCCCCCAAAGATGACCAAAGTTCTGTCAGCCAATGGGATTTCTTCATAGAAATTCTAAACGTCCAGCATGCATAGTGGACACAGTCAAACTGTTTACCATATAAGGCTGTAGCTATCCAAACTCGCTCTGCCCTCCACCCAAAAGGAACAGTATTTCCAGCAAAGTGTGTAGGCACAGAGGGGGAAAGTCAGCAGTTCTGTTGAAGGACCTACATCCAGCAATAACAAGCAGCGCTGTACTGCTGACCGGCACACTGGGATCCAGGGCTTATCAATGATGGTGCTACGGGGACCCTGATAAAGAGCCAGAGGAAATATTCTGGCCCACCCTCTCTGTTGGGAGAGGAACATGTTTTATCAACTTACAGCAACAATCTGAAATAACGCCGAACACCTGAGAACTAGTGACATTATGAATTCACATGGTAGATGTACGTTTTCGGCAACATGCACCTACAAAGCTTGAGGTCCAACAGAGTCTTCAAAGTCCACAAAGGCTACAGAACCTACACCACTTACAGGGATAGACACAACAGAAACTACTAGGGCTACATAGACAATAGCTACAGAACCTATTAGGCTTACCGAGACAGAATCCTTACAACCCACAAGGACAGAACCTCCAGAACCCACGAGGCCTACGACAGAAACCCCAGAAACTACAAGGCCTACAACGGCAGAAACTCCAGAACCTTCTAGGCCTACACAGACAGAGCCCGGAGAGGCCTCGAGTCCTGGGCGGCTGTGGGCTCCATCTGCTGTGTTGTTCTCTGGGTCTGCAGCCGCGGAGATCAGAGGAAAGCAGAAGTGACATCAAACAGAGGCCCGCTCCCACACACAGGCTGTCTGTGCGTGTGTGTGTGTGTGTGTGTGTGGAGGGGGGGGCTCAATACAGAGAGGCTGATGGTAGAACAGACCCATGGCACCAGCACAGGGCCCAAAGCCGAGGGAGGAAGCACAGACGGTACACAACACGTACTGTAGGACTTCCGGAGCTGCGCGGCGACGAGCTGCTAGTTTCGGCAGCTCTGTCTTTCGATACTGTTCCGTACGTACCGTATGCGCGTGTCATCTGCGTTCAATGGTTTTGTAAGCGTATCACTCCTGCGATTATCCTGCGATTTAACCACGTTTTACCCAAATAGCCCTGTTTACTTTTGTTTTTTTGTATATTTGTCTTGTCGTTTGTATATTTCTCCATATCCTCTTCTTGCCTGCTGCAACACTGCCGTTTCCCCTTGGGGATCGATAAAGTGGCAACTACTACTGCTACTAAACATAAATAGAGAGAAAGAGAGACAGAGAGAGACAGAGAAAGAGAGAGAGAGTATATGAGAGTGCACACAAAGGGAGAAAGCGAGACATGTAGAGAATGAGAGAGAGGACAGAGAAAGAGAATAAGTGAGTCAGAGAGAACTCTCGTGGCTGAAGGCTTTCTGCTTCCATGGACTCACCTGCGGAGCTGTTGATGGACAGTTGACAGCCCCCGGCCCTCACAGCCGCCCGCCAAACCCCCACTCAAGCAACAGCGTTCGGCCGGACATGGCACTGAGGTCCAACAGCCTGTCTAGAACCGACGCAGCTCAAAAGACAAAAACAACATGTCGGCCTGTCCGTCAGTCCAGCTGCCAAGTGTAGGCGTCCCAAAAAAACCACCCGTAAATAGGAGGTGAGAGTTGTTCCTGCAAAGCCTGCACGCCCCACTGAAAAGCCTCTCCGCCAAAACCCAGCGGGCGAAAATGTACGACGGCTTGAGAGAGAATGCTAAAGGGCGAGATGGAGAGGGGGTTTAAGGGCTCTGTTAGTGAACCATCAAACACCACTGGGCAATGTGTTCTCTGTCAATACAACCCTAGGATGAAAGCACCCCTCTCCTTGGACATGGGCGCCTGTGGCTCACGTCTTATCACATGGGCTCTGGCATGTTCTATTCCTAAGAGGGGGGGGGGGGGGGGGAGGGGGAATCGGGGGGTCAAAAGGTTAGGGCAAATGATAGTTTTCCCCTGAGAAGGACAGTATCAAGGGGGTTCATATTTTTAAGACGCTTGTGCTACTAAGGCAATGAGGATTGAAATAGAAATTATTTTCCATCCGGAATGGAAATAATTTTGACAGTAAGAATCTGAAGTTAAAAGGGGTCAACTCTAGTCTACAAGGTAGACATGGGGAGGTTAGGAAGCACAAAAGAAGTCCTTTCTGAGAACACCTTCAAACATTTATCAACACTTCTACAAATCTGTTTCTCTTTTCTTTCAGCTCCTCGAAGAGTGTGCATTCAGATTGGTTCTTTTCAGAAGGGTGCTGGACTACAGTCACCCACTCCCAGAGGGTGAGGAGAACCATAAAAGAAGAGCGTGTCTGTTCCTTGTACCGATGGTGTTGGAGGAGAAAGAGGAGGATGCTTAGGCACTCCCCTTCTCTCCCCCTCTCTCCCCCCTCTCTCTCCCCTCTCTCTCTTTCTCTCTCTCTCTCTCTCTCTCTCTCTCTCTCTCTCTCTCTCTCTCTCTCTGTCGGTGTTTGTTTTGTATTCAGAAAGTGTTTACATGGATAAGCCCGACGGCAGAGAATGACGTTTTTCATGGCAGTGCGTGTGCAGCATGTTTTTGTGTGTGTGTGTGTGCGCGCGTCTGTGTGTTTCTTTTTGTGTGTGTGTGTGTGTGTGCGCGCGCACTCAGGTGGGGTTCTCTTCCAAAAAGGAAGAAGCAATTTTGAGATTTTACCATCTAAAAAGAGACTTTTCTTCATGTGGCGGCGAAGCAAGAAATAAAGAAATAAATGAAGAGCCGTGCCATTGTTATTCTCACTTCAGAAGCGCCGGTGGGGCTGAGCAGGGAAACTCGAGAGCGGTTTCCGCCAGAACTCCTAGTTCTCCATTTTCTACCTGACTCACACCCCAGCTCCACCTGTCTGGCTGAGCTAGTGCGGATCCGACACCTCCAACTCTACTCCGGTGCCGTCTATTCACTCAGAAACACCGACCTCAGCTTCCCCACAACCACATCATAAACTATTCGCGGAGCTCCGAGTCAGCAGGTTTGAGGCGTGGCGGCCGGGGGCCATGTGTGTTGTGTCTGACCCTTCCATATGTGGGACTTCCCTCTCCAAATAAACACCCCCACTCGTCCTCGTCCTCCTTCGACTCTATCCGTCACTCTCTCCATCCCCCTGTGTACACAACTCCCTCGTCCGCCCATCTGGGAAACACACTCGCGCCACTTTGCCCCGCCGGACGTTTATAAAGGAAGGCCACCCACCGAGTCCTGCGTTTACGTTACGCCCGGTCTACTTTGAACTCCGAGACAAGCCGTGGCGGCCACTTTGAGGGGAGTCGAGGTGAGCCAGCCTGCGGTTGCGAGGCAGTGGGCTCCGTGCTCCTGGCCGGTTTACGGGAGGTTTTTAAAGGCAGCGAGAGGGGAGGATTTACAGAGTCCGAGGCGGAGGCCCTGGACGTGTTTGCTGAGTCGTCCTCTCCTCTTTGATCACCGGCGTAAAGTGTCTCCTCTGTCGGAAAAAAAACCCTCGGAGGTGCGGGGGCGGGCGAGACAGTTCGGGGAGACGTTTATGAGGGCTGGAGAAAAGCGTCCGCACAGACTGAAGCTACCGTTTTCGTGTAAAACGAGTCGTCTCATCCCCCGCCTCACTCCAACTGTCAGGCGAGGGGAACGGCCGCCATGACGGACCAAATGTCCCTGTCCTACCACAGCCTCCTCCTGTATTTTTAGTTTTTTACAACGCTTTTTTAGTTTTTAATGGCCTCCCCCTCCCCCTCCCCACCCCTTCAGGACAAACAGGGGCTGCTGTACCAGCCTCCAGGTCAGTTAGACGAGTAGCGAAAGAAGACGGGGAAGTCAAAAAAACTCCACTTCCCATCAACACGGCAATTAATCAATTAGCCGGAGCCAATCGATGCTCCCCGTCCAGCTTGGCAGGCTGACAGGACTCAGGTGTAATTAAAATTGTAACTATTGACAAATCAAGATGGATGGAGCCCTTTCGCTGCAGCTCCTGTTCTGAGTGAGCGCTCATCTCTCTCCCTCTCTCCCTCTCCCTCTCTCTCTCTCTCTCTCTCTCTCTCTCTCTCTCTCTCTCTCCCTGTCTCTCTCTTTCTCTCTTTCTCTGTGTGTGTGTGTGTGTGTGTGTGTAAGGTGCTGTCTTGGGTACAATTTGAGTCCGCAGTTAGAGGTCAAGCAATGGTAATCCTGCAGGTCAGATCTAACACCTCACCCATCCGTCTCTTTCTGTCGAAGTGTCACTCCTGGCACCTCACCAGGTTACCCCCCCCCCCCCCCCCCCCCACCCCCTCAGCTCTCTGTGTGTCCGTGTTAAACACCATGCTCCTATCTGGGGCGCGTCCTCCATGGGATCGTTAAGACATGAACTGTAATGAAGAGCTCTAAACCACCAGACTACAAAAAGAGAGAGAGAATCGG
>NC_090059.1:8262714-8360317 GCF_038355195.1 Osmerus mordax | reverse complement strand
CGGGTGACAAAGCACCTAGACCACTGTGGCATAGCTCCGCATAAATTCAGGAGCCTCTTTCACTTTTTTTTTCTCACTGATTCAGATTTTACTAGTGGCTGGGGAAAATGAATATAAATCTTGTCTAAAGCTGATATCCAGCATCTTCTTTTCAGAGATGATTGAATTATGTGCAATAAACCTGCCTGACTGATTGGAACTGCCGTGCTGTATGGAACATACTGATTTTCAAATTCCTATGCAGAGTTCAAAAGTTGCCTCCTCCTTTATCGGTCTGACTCGACAATCTCTCCGCTCTTTCTCGGTCTCTCCGTTTCCTACGCTGGTCCACTTCCATGCAAATACTGTATTAGATAGCAAACACAGATAGACACACACACACACACTCACCATACAAGCAAAAGCACTCTACACCAGCTTGGGTTCACCGCGCCGCCACCTCTGGTCAAACATCAGACGGATCCCAGCTGTAATTGGTCGAAATCCAGCTCCCTGGATGACTGCTCATTGATGTTTCTCCTCCCACAGACATCACCGGAGGTCAAGGAGCCCAGAGCACCGGTCCCGCCCGCATGCCTGCGCATGTCCGTCCTGACACCCCCACACGGGGTCGCGAGGAGAGGCGGGGGAGAGCGCGGCCCACAGGGGGCGAGCCTGCGAGGAGGGGGTCATCCCTATGGAGCCTGTAGTCTCCTGGAAAGCAGAGGAGAAATCCTCGCTCGGTGTCGGCCGCCTGACACAGGGTTACGATGAAACTCGCACGGTGAGGACGCAGACGCGCAATTAAAAGTTTGGAAACAAATAGTTCAGTCGCGGGCTCGGTTTGGTCCACAATCCCTGCCAGGACGCACGGGTTGCAGCCCAAATGACCCTGAGGAAGGACCCTCATGCTGTTACGTAAACATTGATGTCTGAAACGGTCCCTACATGTGGGTGTCCTGTTTTCTTAGAATGTGGGGCCCCATTTCTCAAATGTCGCCTTGTTGACCTTTGACTTGTTTCCACATGCCAAACTAAGAACATTGCATCACACACACAAACAAACAAAAAAACATGCACACACACACACACCAAATAGATGACGAATAGTATGCAGTGTGAGAGTTAGCACCCAACAAATATATTCCGTGATGATATAAAAAGAATGTGCGTGTGTGGTGTGTGTGTGTGTGTTGGCAGTAGTAACACAGATAAATGCCTATTACCTTTTTAGATTGGTCCAGTGCTTGGCCCCTGTCACGTATAATAGCTTTTGCAGTATTTTTGTCACTTTGGAGGAGATAATGACATTCTGTCAGAAAGTGGAGGAGCGTAGCCTCGTGATGGACTCGCGCGAGGCTAACGGTTAGCTCTCCGGTTAGCTCCACTCCTCTGTAAAATGATGCTCTTGTCATCATGCACATGCCGTACCCTATTCTGGATGGTTGCCATTCAGCTGTCTTGTATCCGGTCCACATTTTGCATCCCAATAGAAGGCTTTCAAGTTGTTGCTCGTGCTCAACTTGGCTTTTTCGGTGTGCTTTGTCTATCATTTGAGTCACACACAGAACTCAAGGTTGATGGCAAGAGAGAGACAGTGAGTGTGTCCATGTTGGTGTCTTCATGCAAAGCTGTCAAGGCCAGGCAGAGGAATAAGGGAATATAGGAACAATCTTCAACAGACTGTTCAGGGAGACCAAATGAGAAAGACACACACACACACAGGTATATCACTGTTTACCTTTCAGGTTTTCATTAAAAAAATGCTTAACCTCAGCAAACAAACAAGCAACTTTACTTTCCGAACCAAAATACCTGACTTGAAATGGCAGCATTTGGATGTTTGTTTGAATTTGTGTGTGTGTGTGTGTGTGCCGTGTTTGTTTGTGCATTGTTTGTACGTGTTATGTGTATAGGTGTCCATGTGTATGCATCTTCTGCATGTGTTGTGTGTGTGTGTGTTTGTATGTGTTGTGTGTCGAAATGTCTTATGTGTGTGTTAACGTGTGTACATCTTTGCATGTGTTGTGTTGGTGTGTGCATGTTTGCGTATGTAAGATGTCTGAGTGTGTGTGTGTGTGCACACATGCTTCCTTGCATCGGCTTCCCAGTAAAGATAGGAGGACAGAGGAAGGGTTAAGTGCATGTGTGTCTGTCGCCATGTCACTACCTGGGCCAGGGCAGTGACAGCATCGCCCTCCACCGCCTACTCGGTGTTCAAGGGAAGCTGTCAGACAGGGCCTTTCGAATCCCAGAGAGATTGTCTTCCTCCCTCACCCAACGGGAGTAGTGATTGATGAGCAATCATTTCTCTTCAACTTCTAGGTCCTCTTCCCCCGCACTGACGCTCGCTCTCTTTTCCCTCCCACTCCCCGGTAACTCGTCAGAACGTTCTCGTTCTCAATTACACATGTTGTACTTCAAAGCTGATCACCTCCTCGGTAAGCCTGTTGAACAACAACAACAACAAAATTTGTTTTTTTCCCCCCTGCTCCTAGTTCTCTCTTTTCATCATGTTTGTGTTTCTCTTTGAAACCCACAGCTCTTGTTCCTCAACAGTAACATTTACACACGAAAACAATATTAGTTTAACTTTCTACAGCACAACTTTAGTGGCTCGCGTTTTATTGAACTAAATGTGGCGGTTTGCAGAACTGGTCTGTATGACACCAGCATAAGAACTTTGAAACACCGGCATACAGTACGCCAGCCATCACTAGTCACCTGTTACTGCTGATTTGCCAGTGGCAATGGCAGAAGATGTAAAATAATGGCCCGATGTCACCTCTTTTCTCGGTCTAAAATAAACATCGGCGTTCTCAACGCTTGCCTAAACGGCATTGTTTCACGTCGGCTGCTGGCCTGAACCTGTTACGTGAGCGATGGCGTGCACGAGGCGCCGCCGCTATCAAAAGCTATCAGATGTTCTGGGGCTTGAAGACTTCCTCCGTCCTTGTTTCTGTGCGTGAAGCGCTCCGGTATCACTGCTGCACCGACTCCACAGTGGTGCGCTGGGGGAAAACATCACACTCAGCCGCTCCCTCGAGGATAGCACACATTCAGCCTCCCCCGATCCTCACAGCTTGAGTTACAGTCTAACAAGCCTACTGTATGTTGCACGTCTCTCTAGTTATCATGGGCAGAGAGGCAGATTGAAGATGAAATAGAGAGAGAGAGAGCCAGAGAGAGAGAGAGGGGGAGAGAGAGAGAGAGAGAGAGAGAGAGAGAGAGAGAGAGAGAGAGAGAGAGTGAGAGAGAGAGAGAGAGAGAGAGAGAGAGAGAGAGAGAGAGAGAGAGAGAGAGAGAGAGATTTAGAAAGAGAGATTTAGAAAGGCAGATAGATGGATTTTGAAAAACAGAGAGAGAGAGATGAAAAGATGCTGCTGCCCAGAGCCCTTGATATCCCTGGGCTCTGCAGGGCCTAATTGCCGTGTACAGGCCATAGAGGTGTGTGTGTCCGCCAGCCCCCTTCATCCCCCACACAAAGCCCCTCATTAAGGACTGGCTGGATACTGGTCATGCCTGCCTGGTGCCAGACTAGGGAGGCCAGCAAATCTGTGGAGGCTGGCGAGGCTATAGTAGGTTTGGTGAGGCTAGGAAGGTTGATGAGGCTAGTGCGGAGGCGAGGCTGGAAAGGTGGGTGAGGCTGGCCCAGTTGGTGAGGCTGGCACGGTTGATGAGGCTGGCACAGTTGGTGAGGCTGTTGAAGCTGACGAGGCTACTGTAGTGAGGCTGACTGGACTGCCAGGTAGAAGTATTTTTCTGGCCCCGACACAGGTGCTAGAGCCGCTCACTTTAATTGACACCAGAAGAAAAGGGTTCATGCCGCGTTCCTGTTCTCCATGCAGAGAGCTGGAGTCTGACAGCGTGTCAGCAGAGCTCCTCAGCTCCCAGCATGCAGTTCCTCTGTATCCCCCAACCCCCCCTCCCCCTCCGACCACCTCAGAGTGAGTTTGGGCGGGGGGGGGGGGGGGGGGGTAGATTCACTACACCGTGGGATAAACACAGGTTGACGGGCAGAATGATGGTAGAGTACTCTTTGTCTTTGCATGTGTTATCAGCCCAGACTATGGAGGTAGATCAAGTCGATGAATGTTGCTCTAATACAGGACAGCAGGACTCCACGTACATCCACAATTTGTTTGTTGCTTTGGATTAAAGCATCCGCTAAATGACCAGAATGCAAATGATCCCCCTCAAAAAAAACGCTAGGCTCACAGTATAAAAAAGTACACAAGATTTATTTTAAGATAGATGTAATAACAAAGCATTGTTATACAGACTGTGCTTTGAAAAACTGCCAGCCCTTAAAAGATTCATCATCTTCCTTCGCAAACATTAAAACGAATCATTATTACAAATAAACAGGTGGTGCAAATTAAGGGTTGTGGCTTGCCCACTGTATAAACCAAGAAATGAAGACAATAAACTGTAGGAATTGTAGCTGACAGTTTTTGCACTGGTATGGATAAGCTGTGAGGTATCTAATTGGTCAAAATGTTTTTAAATACTAATTACAAATAAACAACAAGACAAATATAAGATAGAAAAGTCCCAGGAAATATGGAATCTTTACACTCTGTCAAGTACAATTTCTCACTAATCTTTCAATATTATCCTTAGTATAATCATTTTCACAAGTGTTACATTATCAAGTCATACAGCATGTCACAATGTATACACATATTTTATATATAATATATATATATAATAATTAATCATAATTATTGAACACAATCAACATATATTGTGTATGGCTATCATTACCACATTCAATGAAAACCAGTTCAAAATTCCTTTTCCCAAAATACAAATATATATGTATATAAAAAAACTGAAAACCATTTTGTGTGTGTCACAGGTATTCAACCTATAGTAGGTAATGGAGTGTGTGTACCATCTTTAGATGTCTGTGCCTTCACTAAACAACATCTTAAGATAGGTGATATGAATATCCAGTTGCAGGAGACTCATTGATATGTAAGACTAGATATGGAGTCAGGTACGGTATCTCATTTCAGCATAACCGTCAAGAAGTTCAACAAAAACGCAGTTCTTAAGTGGCCTGGACATGTTTTGTTTTGACCTGAAAGGCATTTGCTTTGTTGGAATGATATGGTTAGCTGGTTGGTCATTGGTGATAAAGTGGTAAGGCCTCAATCCTGAATTAATCTAATCTATTTTCTCATTTCTAGACAGTGAGAATACAGCAAAACATCAGGGGCAGTGCTGCTCCAGATGGATTCTTCTCCACTAGTATCAAAGATCAGACATATTGGACATTGCAAAGCAATCTTTTTCTTCATTTCAATAATTCATGAAATCTCCAGAAATCATTTCAGGGAAAATAGCTTTTCAATTAAGCGTGGAGTGCTGAGGAAAGATTTTTTCACATTGATATGTAAAGTGCCCCCTAGAACAATGTCTACAGTGGTACATCATCTAAATTTCTACTTGAAACGAGTGCTTCACATGTTCTGAGTGCATTTTCACAGACATCAAGGAAAAGACCAGGCTGTCAAAATGAGAGTCAGACAGACATAGAGGCAAGCAGACAGACAAACATAAAGTCAGAGTAGGTGATGAAGAAGTGCTGGGAGGCATGGTAAAAGAGCGAATGACCCGTGTGTGTGTGTCTGTGTCGTTGCGAGGGAGGTTCTGTGTGTGTGTGTTTTGGTGAGAGTGTTTCTGTAGGTTTTTCTGTGTGTGTTCAACTGTGTTGGTTGGTTTTATTCATGTTTATTTCGCTGTTAGGTACATATGTTCATATGGTGTGAAAGCTCATTGTGTATTCCTGCCCAATGCACATCTCTATGGGTGGGAGTGTGTTTGGTGGTAAACAGGTGTGCCATGTAAGCAGGCTTTCGTGTTGCGACTAATGCTTAGATGGATTGTATTCATTAATGAGGTGGTATTTTTCAGCTTTTATTTCTATTGCAGATTGAATATACTGACTTTGTTATTTTATTCACAAAGCCCCCCTTTCCAGAGTGGTGTGAAGCACATGTAATTGTTCCTTGGAGGGGTTTCTCATTCACTGTTTCTTTCAAATTATTTTGAAAAGCTGGCTCAGATGCTTTAACAATTCCACACATCATGCATCTACAGACTTAGGAATTAAACTCTATAAAACGTGCATATTTCCTTCAATTTTCCTGCTGTCCGATTCAAACCACATTGTAAGCTTCTCATTTTCATGGAATTAGTCTCAATCTGCTGAGAAATGGCCTTGCCACCCAAGCGGAAATAGTTATTTTGATTCTGAAAAGAATGTTCTTCAAAAAATAATGTGTGTGCATGTGTGTGTATGGCCCCTGTGTGTGTGTATGTGTGTGTGTGTGTGCGCGCGTGCATGTGCATTCGCGTGTGTTTGTGTGTTTCTTCAAGTGTGTGTTCCAAGAGAAATTACTTCCGAAGGTCAATGCAAACTTTTGGTAGGACACTCATTAATTTAATTTCAGTGAACTACTGCCAAGTTTCCCACTTTTTGCACTTCCCACTTGCATTTATAAAACAAACTGCACATATCCCTGTCAAGTACTATTTGTTGTGGGCTACTGTGAGCTACAGTAGCCCTTTAGATAGAGGCGCTGTGAAACAAAAAGTCCATATGTTTCTGTGACCAACATGACCTGCTTCTTGCATTCTGCAAACATATTCTGTGAATTCTATGTCTTGATTTTTGTAGCCATGAGCACAACTTTCCGTTACATAGAAATCCAGCAAAACTTTCTTCACCAGTCAAGAAGGTCATTGAAATTTGCAATACAAATCTCCCTCCCACCTCCCCAAAAAGTATAAAATAAAAATATATCCGGTTAATTAAATTGCATTTGAAGCACGATGGCAAGGCCATTCTGTGCAGCTTGTACAATGTCCTTGTGAGAAAAGAAAAAAAATCGAGTTAAATGGGCTAACATCCTTCCTACATGTATACATGTCATCTATATTTAATTCCTTTATAATCGGACCTAATCGGTCACCAGACAGATAGAGTACAAAACATTCCTTGTAGATACTGTGTCTGTGCCTGTACGGAGACCAGGGATAAGGACAGATGAGGTTCATTGCCACTCTGGTGGAGGAAGATAAACAGATGGATAGGACAGAGGGAAGAGAGAAAAGTAGGCCTGCGTCAAAACGTGCTGACACCGGCAAAGGATTGTTTGGGGAAATAATGATATGCGCCCAATGGGGAGAGGTAAAAATAGGTAATGAAAGCAATTACCTCATGAATTATGAATTCCGTTAATTAAACAGTATTTCCAGAGAAGGACTGCATAAATCTTTTTTTAAATATCAGCCAGATGAGAGGAAATATATAAGTGATGCATTTAGCACACTCAATGTGATCTCTCTTTCCTGGAGTGATGACTGGGATCACACATCCTTGAATTTCATCTATTGTATAACATGAGCATTTTACTATTCCTGCAATGGTCTAGAACTAAATACTTATATTTATTATTTAACAATTTACTAACACCAAATTATTAAACATTACTTGTATAAATTAATACATGTATTAGGCCTTCCATTTTCATTATTTAGTTTCCTGTATAGATATTTTGCCTACTTGGTTGATTGAACAGTTAATTTTTTCGTCCATACTGGAGTTCTAGACAGAGGTAAACACTAGTGTACTTCATCCTCATTCCCTCCAAACCTCCATCCTTCTCACAGCTCATCAAGCTGGACAAGTGGCATACAGGCTAGGCTGCAGATGGAGTGTGGAATCAAGCAGGCGCTGTGGCCCTGCCTGAAACAGCTTTGTCCTCTTACCTTGAGATGGAACACTAGTTTGTCAAATTGATCTCGCTCCTTCGTACATTCCCCTCCCGCTACAAGGTTGCAATCAGGGCATGTTGATGTACAGCGCCACACCGCCTTTTACGAAATCTAGTTGCCGTGCGCAAGTCCCTTGCTGCAATAAAACACGGCAAATAAAAATTAATTTGAGGCACTGCAAAGGCAATGCAACAGAAAGCAAGAAGTAAAACACTCAACGCAGATTTTTTTTCTAAATAATGGATAGCACTGAGTTTATATGGTTGCTATGCAAGAGAAAAAAAGAAAAATCGAGATTTGATTCTTTACTCTGTAGAGTATTTACTCGTTCTTAACATAATGATTTGAAGGGTGAAACTGCACCGAGGTGAAATTCCTGCGGAGGAGTTAACAATATGCTTGTTTGGCGCTGGTATTTGTTTGTTTATTGCAACACTTTCTAGTTTGTGCTATATTGTGTGGATGGAGCCATTTTCGGTGGAATTGAAACCAAATAAATGTTCTGTTTATGTCTTCTCTCTGCCAAATTTGAATCACAGTCACATGTCTATCTTGTCCTCTCTGTCTCTCTCTCTCTGTCTGTCTCTCTCAGCCACCCTGTTTCTCTCTCTCTTCCTTCCTCCTTCCCTCCCTCCCCCGGACCTCAGCTCCCCCTGGTAAACGATCTGACTTGTGCACCGCTTGCGTGAGAGGCTCTTCGTCTCCCGTTGAATGAGTGTAAACAGAGACATGCATTAATCATCCTCGGACCGCCCAGCGCTTCCCCAGGTGAGTGGTGAACGCCCCCTCGAGAACATGCAAAGTCAAAGGAGCCAATGATCTACTAAAGAATAGCTGGGAGCACGATAAGTGTTACGGCTGTACTGAGGACCCAAACGCACGACACACAAGGTTTAGGACGTGCGCAGACTTTTATTGAGAGAAGGATGGGGAGGACGGTTGAGGGTAACTGGTGGATAGTGGAGCGGGGTACTGGTAGGACTGGAGGACTGGAAGCGGTGATCTGGTGGTGGAACAAGAACAAAGGTCAGCACAAAAACAGGCATAGACTGGTCCAAAACACGGAAAGCCAGGAATACAGACGTGGGGGTCAGTGATTCAACAAACTGGCGAGTAGTGGGTGACAATCCGGGGTTTAAGAGCTGTGGTGGTGATGAGGGAATGAGCCGCAGGTGAGGTGAGTACCGGGAGGGAGTGAAGAAGCGGAATGGATGACTGGACCTGGAAGAAACGGACTAACACCCGGTCTGGCCTAGGCCGGGGACATGACAATAAGAGCGGAGGGCGAGGGGGTGGAGGGGTGTGGAGGAGGGGGAGGGGGGGGGGTGTCTTCGTATGGTGTCAGGACACACCACTCTGCACTCAGCCAATAAAACCCACCCTCCTCCTCCTACTGACACACACATACACACACACACACACACACACACACATGGTTCATTGATTAAGCGGTCAAGCCCCTCAAGGTCATGGGCTATATTGAGCCTAAGAGTTAACGGGCAGAGCGGTTTAGACATTAAAGACCTAATGACCTGCTATTCACTCCACGTGGTCACAGCAACACATGATGAGTGTAGCCCCTAACAGAGATACAGAGAGCCATGGAGTCCATGATTGCTTCTTAATCTGTTGATGTGTGAGGGTTAGAGGATATGGTGCCTTGGCTGAGCTCTCAAAATGTTTAGGACACACACACACACAAACACACAAACACACGCACAAAAACGCAGACACACACACAAACACACACCTAAAATGAGCTCCCACCCCTCTTCTTTAGACAGGTTCATGGAGGGATTGGCTGAATCCTAATGCTATTGATTGGGAATGTGTCCTGATAGCTCTGACCTGGCCCCAGTCACAGCACCCCAGTGTTGTCCAGACAGAGAAAACCGCCAGGAATTGATTCACCTCTATTGCCTTTTACTGTCGGACAAAGCACTTGCTCCTGTGGTTGTTAGTATGGAGTGTTGGGTGCGAAACCTCCTGGGATAAGACGGAGAATGGAATCGAGACAGGGACTCTCAAGACAGACCCAAACCCCCAGACAACCTCTGGGAAACCTAAGCCCAGACCCATGCCCAGACCCAGACACAGACCCAAACCCCCAGACAACCTCTGGGAAACCTAAGCCCAGACCCATGCCCAGACCCAGACACAGACCCAAACCCCCAGACAACCTCTGGGAAACCTAAGCCCAGACCCATGCCCAGACCCAGACACAGACCCAAACCCCCAGACAACCTCTGGGAAACCTAAGCCCAGACCCAGGCCCAGACCCAGACCCAGGCCCAGACCCGGGCCTGGACCCAGAACAAGGAGTTCTCCAAACCAAGGCAGTAAAGACCAGTCAAAAACAAAACAAACCAAAAAATCTGAATTTGAATGTGTTGTTACAGTATTATATTAGGATTATCGTAAACCATTCAAATTGACCATCAAAAGATGACTCTAAGGCTTGGATATCATCTCTGGGAATGACGTTGATCTTGTGTCATTGCACAGGTAGTGAAGAAACAAAAACAAACGTCTTTCGGCTGTTTGTCGTGATTAACTGAGGGTAAGCGTGTGGTCAAAATGGCAAATTGTAGTGTGGTCTTCCGCTCCAGAATTTCCATCATATCTAACTTCATATATTAGAATTTCATTACCTGAATTAAACTAAGGAATACATTGTGTGATTAAAAATGTATGATATTATAGCTCCAGGTCATTGTATTCCTGTTTAATTTGCAATAACAACAGTGCCTACAAAAAGCTAAGAAAAACTCTCCATAGTGATGTTCCCAAGATGAACAGTATCTAGGAAGTTTAGAGATGTTGAAAAAAGAAAGAAACTTTTAATAAGCTTCCAAGAGTCAAAGAATCATAAAAATAGCTCTTGGCTGAAACAAATGTTGTACCATGACTGAGACCGAGCTAGCAACCTATATTGCAGATAATGCTAGTGAGAGAATGCTAGCGTAGCTAAGCGTAGCTTCTCAGTGAGTCACTTCAGAGTGACTCACTGTGTTAGGGTGAAGTATTTGTTTTGGTTGCAAGCCCAGTGCCTTAAGCTGAGGATATCGAAAGACCTATTTTCATGAATTTACCCGTTTTTTCCTCGTTATTTTAAATTCCTGTAGCAATATAACAGACAGCGTTGACTTTGGATGATGCATCGGAAGCTACAACGGTGACAACGGAATGAACTTCTGTCGTTCAGTGACTAAACCGGTAATTATTTACATTATTGGTGAGAACTCGCATGACAGTCATGAAGACGAGCCTGCTCTAGCTCCTGAAAGAACCCTCTGGAACTGGCAAAGCTCCACTGGACCAGAGGGCTGACACCGAGGGCGGTTCCCACAACTCGCACAGGTGCATTAAAGAAGACGGGTCACTTTGTACAGAAGGGCAGAGGGCAGGCGAGGTAAGGATCCATTATCCATGCTCCGCTCTCTCCCTACCACCGTGGGTACAGACCGAGATGAACAGAGGTCCCAACCACTGTTACAAACCCACCAGTTATTTGGTGCTGGAAATCAATGCGAGCTGCTCCCACGCACCCCACACAACGTCCAGAAGTATGACTATACCCCCATGGTTTGCCAACTCTTGAAATTAGACTGATAATATTCATCACCAAGGCAAAGGAAAACACGTTTACAAACAGGCACAGATGTCTTGTTTTTTCTTTATGCCTGGAGTGAGATGCAAAGTACGCGTAAATCAAACAAGGTTATTAATGACCTCAGTTTCCAAACAGGAAGTGAAGGGCGAACAGAATAACAACCCTCTCGTGAAATCCTCTCCTCGAGAAGTTTCTGCTCTGGAAGTGAAGGGCATCTTCTCTTTCTCCAACTTCCTCCCACGCCCCCCCCCCTCTCTCCCATTCTCTCTATTCCTCTCTCTCTCTCTCTCTCTCTCTCTCTCTCTCTCTCTCTGACTCACACACCCTCCCCCTCTCTCTCTCTTTCTGTACTTTGGCACCAGAGGGGTGAAGAAGGTCTCTGTCTTTCCACCCCTCGTCAGGATTCAACCCACAAGCCATGCAGCTGTCACTCCTCTCCCGGAGCCTGCCAGAGGGTGACAGCTCTGAGCCTCATCAGCAACCCGGGCACCAGGCTCCATCTGCGGCCTGCTGGTGGAGGATCGCCCCAGTCCTGTCTCAGCTGGAGAAGATCACTTGCCAGTGAGGCATTACACGTGTCTGGCTCCTCAACGCGCTCCCAGCGAAACCAAGATGGAGACCGGGCAGGGGGAGGTGCGGAGTGGGAGAGATGGAGATGGATGGATGGACGGGGAGGGAGGGAGATGCGAGGCGACGAGACGGAGGGAGGGAGAGGTGAGGGTAAAGACCTTGATAGGGTAAAGGAGAGAAGAGACAGACAGATGGAGACAAATGATGGAGGAGGGGAATGAAGAGCCACACCCTCGGAGTCCAGCCCACTCTGTCAGTGCCAGGGCCAATCAGGACTGAGACGGTCCGGCCCACTCTGTCAGTGCCAGGGCCAATCAGGACTGAGACGGTCAGACATTCATTTTCAATCACATCCTCCCACTGAGCTTTGGTTCCAACTTTGAATTGGTTATAGATCTTTCTGTCTCTGTCTCACAAACACACACACATGCACACACACACACACACACACATACAACACGCATTGACCAGCTTGAAAGAAAGAGACAAAAAAGAAAGGAAAAAAAAAACTTGAAAACAGAAACATACAGAGAGATGAGTTATGGATCCTTTTGCAGTTCCTGGAAAGACAGAAAGAAGAGAAAGAGAGAGCGAGCGAGAGAGAGAACGAAAGATGGTTTGTGGGCTTGAGAATTAAGTAGGAGGATGTGAGCGGGCTTGTCTCGACATTGATGTCGAAAATATGGAGGAGGCATGTGGAAACGATTGTTTAAGTATCAATAAAGTATTGGAGACAAGTCATTTGGCAGCCCAGTGTAGCAAAGTGTATGTGTAAATCAAGACTGTTAAGAGCCAGGCTGCATGACAACACACTCACACATATTCTCAACTACACACATACACCCATACACTCAGACATATTCTTCAGCAGCACAAACACACACACTCAGATATATTCTTTGACGGCACACACGCAGACACACACACACACACACACACACAGACAAACACGTCTCTTCCTCTCTGGAGCATGCTCACACACACCCTCTCATTAATCACTGCAGACGGTGACTCTGACAGGTGAGCAGAAGGTACAGCGTGGCTCACCTCTCTCTCTCTCTCTCTCTCTCTCTCTCTCTCTCTCTCTCTCTCTCTCTCTCTCTCTCTCTCTCTCTCTCTCTTTCTCTCTCTCTCTCTTCCTCTCTCTCTCTCCTCTCTCTCTCTCGCTCTCTCTTCTATCTTTCCATACCACTCTCTATCTCTCTCCTCCCACCAGGAATTTTAAACATCACTCCTTTCCACCCATCCTTTCCACTGCCGCCATAGCCCTCCCTCCCTCCCAGTCTGCCTCCTTCTCCACCACCACCAGCCTCCCTCCCGATCCTCCCCCAGTCACCGTGTGCTGGATGAGGGTGTAGATCCCCCCCCCACCCCAAACCACCCACAGACCGCAGACTGGTCTCCTGAACCCGGACAGTGCTCCACCCCCACCCCCATCAATCCAGACCTGGACGGTGCTCTTGGGTGACCTGGAGAGAACAGCCACAGCTCCTCTTCAACACTCCTCTCCCTCCTCCCTGCCCTCTGCTCGGGCTACGGTAGCTAACGTGCAATGGTTCCACCGCGCTTGTGTCGTGAGGAGGAAGCCAGGAGATGTGTTAGCAGGAGAGTAGCGCGATACGTGTTTCCGTTTTCCCAGAATTACCTTTTTTTGGCTAACCTTCATCGTAGGAATATATAGGCCTCCGTGTGTGTCTTTTTTTCGCGTCTCCCTTTCTCTCTCTCTCTCTCTCTCTCTCTCTCTCTCTCTCTCTCTCAATCTCTCTCTCTCTCCAATTCAAATGAGGATTTATGCTATGCTACGTTATGCGATCATTTGGTGTCTGTCAGGTTATGGCAGGCAGTGATGTATGGGGCTATTAGGGGCTGTTGCGTCTCCTTCTTGTAATATTCCACCCAGTTTACAGTCGTCTAGAGGTTGAAAGTCAGGGTATTACTTCATTCACTTTGGTTCATTTAAAGTTTTGGTCGACTTTTAATGAGTACCTCTCACAGTAAAGTAGGAAGTGCATCTACAGACTATTGGATGTACTTTCCACAAATAAAATAGGCCAGTTGTCCATGGTGTCTTTTTAAAATCTTTGACAGAAAAGGAATTGTCTGCCAGTATTCAGAGTTTGGGGCCGAATAACGGTTTCATCAACTTTGGGTTTGAGTTTTTTTGGTCCTCAACAAAAACTAAAAAGTGAATAAAAAGGGTTGGATCCTTTGAAAGCAGTGGTAAGTGATATGTTTATGACCTTTGACACCAACAGGCCGAGCGGAGGTTGTGGGTTTATAACTTGGGTTATTTGTAGGTCCCTTGTTGCTTGAATTAGGGTGGATGCAGTGTTGTAGTGTTCTTTTTCCATTCTTAAGTTCAAAGCACATTGCTGTACTTTTACCCTGTCATTGGTTCGTGTTGGTCTGCGTTGGGATAAGATGCTCTGACAGTACTCTACATCCAACATAAGGGAAACCTCACACCTGTATGGCTGGATGGATGTCAAATATTTCCTGACTAAATTCAGATTGCAACATTTCTTCATTCTGTTTCATCGATTCATTGTGTCAGGGGATGGCTCACGCATTTGCCTTTAATGACACATTTTGTGTCTTGTCTCTCTCTACCTCTCCCTCCCTCCTCTCTTTTCCTCCCCTCTTCATTTCCTCTCCATGTCTCTTTCTGTTTTTCTCTCTATCTAGGTCTCTCCTTCCCTCCTTCTCTCCATCCCTCCGTCTTTCCATTTGTCTTTCTCCCCCTCCTTCCTTTGCTCCCTTCCTTCCTTCCTTCCTTCTGCTCTCTCTCTCTCTCTCTCTCTCTCTCTCTCTCTCTCTCTCTCTCTCTCTCTCTTTCTCCATTACCCCTGTGTGATTGTTCCAGCAGCTCCGCTGTTTGAGTTACAGTGAAGTATTATCTCAGAGGACACACTCCTGAGGCTGGCGTGGCGTTGGCGCCCACTGAGCTTGACGCTTTAAACCATTTCACGGCGCCAGCCGTCCGTGTTCATTAAACACCGCGGTCCCTCCAGGCACCCCTAGCACTGATGGGCTTTTAAAAAAGTCCCCCCCCCCCCCCCCCCCCCCCCCCACAAAAAAAAAGCACCCAGCTCTTTAATTATGGAAATTCTTTCTTTTGCCATTTCAATTCCGACGCCTACTCCTCTCTCTCCTTTTTCTCTCTCCTCCTCTGCTGCTCTCTTGAGCTCAGTCAGTTTTGTCGTCGCCCTTCTCTATTCGGGGGATCGGAATAGGCTTTCAAGGGAATAGAAAATGATGTCGAAAACGATGGTTTCAGATTACACTGTGAAACATGATGAGTGCTGGGAGAAGAAAAACAAACACATCACTCAGTGCTGAAGATATCTCTCTGTTTAATGTATACAATACACACACACACACACACATACACACACGCACACACATTAGAGATGCCTCCGGATGCACATATAATAAAAAATAAATACAAAATAAAACATTCAAAGTTTTTCAGACTTGACTTGACACACAGGCACACAAAGACACACACAAATGGGTTTCTCTCAACAGGGGGCATCTCAGCCGGGCTTTCACAGTAGTTTGTCTCCACAGGAGCCTCCAGCCCACAGTCATCTCTCTCTAGAGCAGTCCCCCAGTCTCTCCGTACTCCTCCTCCCAGGGCCCCCTCGTCCTCACGGTCTCTCCATACGCCTAGGGTTAGGTTTCCTCATCCTCACACGTTCTCGTCTCTGGCCGTCATGGAGGTAAACACAAGGCGTCAGAGCAACGCGCCTCGGGCCAGCCTCAGGACCGGGGCACAAGGAGTGCAGAGGCAGTTGCGGTGTGGTAGACAAGTCGTGGAGGAAACCCGAGGTCGTTCATGATGAACTTTGCCCGAAGTACAGCGACGATGGGTCATGTCGGAGAAGGCTAGTTTTAGGATGGAGGATGCAGACAGACACACCTAAGGGTTTGGGAGGCCCCGCTGCTTCCTGTTGTTGCTTCGGTGAGACGCCTTTATCCTGTGCCTCTCCACATTTCAAATCTTTATAATGTCTGTTTTTGTCTCATTATCTCTGTCTTTTGAATGGTCTCTCTTTTTCACTCTCGGTCTCTCTTACGAACCCCCTCTTTCCCTTTGAACTATCCCCTTGCTCTTTCATGGTCTCTCTCTCTCGCTCCAGCTCTCTCTCTCTCCATCTCTGTCTTTCCTTTCCTTTGCCGTCTCCGACTCTCTCTGCCTCGCCTCTCCTCTTCCCTGCGTCCGGGGGCCCTGGGTGTTGACGGGGCATTTGAAGCTCGTCGGGCCTTCGTCCTTCTGTCAGTGAAGATGAGTCCATACGCCAGTGGCGAGAGAGGACCCCAGGTGAATGTGAGAGAGCCGGAACGTTCTCTCATTTCTTCATCCATCACTTTTTCCACCAAGCGGTATTCCGAACAGAACAAGGTCGAAAGCCCCAAACGTTGTGAAGCTCTGGATGTGTAGAAAGCCGTTGGCCGGGGGGGAACAGTCATGTTCTTCAGTATGATGAACGGAAGATAGACGGATAACATGCACTTTTTCTATTTCGTTCCTGCTTTATTTATACGGGGTCTGTGCCGAGAGAGACCTGGATTTCTTTTGCAAGGATGCTCTGTGAACAAGCAGACAAAAACAAGGACACAAAACCAGGAGAAAACTACTGGGACACAGAGTGAAAAACACATCCAAAACGTCGTCAACACAATAAGAAAGACACAATTGAAACCTGAATGGAGAACAATCGACAAACGTACGCAAGCGACATGACGCGAGAAATAACTACAGTACAGTCCTATGTGTTTGGATGGAAGACTGCAGGACTAAGTAACTCACCAACTCTCTTTGTCACCTGAAATCCCATTCCTTCTCCCTCCAGCAAAGCAGGTAAAGTGCACAGCATGTGTGTGGGTGAGCGTGTGTGTGTGTGTGTGTAGGGATTTGGTCTCCTGAAACACTTCACAGTGGGATCTGGCTCTACGTCACCCAGCCTTGTAATTCCCGGCTGTCAAGCTGCTCTAAAACTCCTGCTAAAGCGGATGTCTCACTATCTACCAATTATTCCAGTCGTTTGTGCCCATCGTTCGTTTCATCCCTGTGGTTAAGCCACAGTGGTTATTTGCTTTGCTTTGCCTTGCTCTCCTGCCTGCCTGCCTCTTTTTCCGCCTGCCTGCCTGCCTGCCTTTCTCTCTGTAAGCTTGCGTACCTGTCTGTCTGTCTGCCTTTCTCCCTCTTTTGCCTGTTTTACTGTCTGCCTGCCTGCCTGCTGCCTTCCTTCCAGCTGGCCTGTCTGTCTACCTGTCTGTCTGCCTACCTGCTTGCTGGCCGGCTGCCTTAACTGAACTCAGTAAAAAAGCCTTGTTAATTCTGCAGATTAACTCCGGTCCCAGTAGCACAGCTCCCCATCGCCGCCGCTGTCCACTGCCCCACCCTCCCTCTCCCTCTACACCAGTCGTTCTCAAAGTGTGGTCCGCGGACCATTGGTGGTCCGCCACTGCCCCCGTAGTGGTCCGCGACGGCCACAAGTAAATTATTGCAACATTTCTAACATACAACTCAGAACGAAGAGAACACAGTCAGTAGTATCCTAATCTATTAAAGTAGGCTACACATGTTCCGCATTCTGACACCGCAGCCTCTGCACGGGTTGTACCATGTGAGGGAGTTCTCCCCTCCCAAATAGAGTTGGTTGGGTCCATAACCCGTCTTTTTCAAAACCTTTTCTCAGATAGGCTACCGATAGCTGGGCCGGGCGGCCCTACCGTAACGATACGCGTCAGGGAGGATGGATGGGAGCAGGGCCGGAGTGATGGCATCACTAGACAAGGTTTTACCAATTGAAAAACGGCTGTTTATTTTACATAAAGCTCAAAAAACTTTTCTGCGCTCAAATAATGGTCAAAAATGTTCGCATTAAGTGTGGAAATCCCTATCTTGCATCACATCAAACCCATACGTCCTAGGTTTGGGCTCGAATGTTTACAACGTCTGGCTCCGTGCCTGATTAACACTCGGATCGTTAAGAAGTCTCAAAACTTTTATTTTTTTCTTAGCGGAAATCATAATTAGCAAAATACAATATCCCTTAGAAAATTATGTGCCGCTAACAATTGTATGGCGCCAGTTCTGGGTAGGAGGCCTGTTGTTACGGGGATATACTATTTAGTTAGATGGTCCGCGAGTTTTTATTTATTGACTAAGTGGTCCTTGGTCTGAAAAAGTTTGAGAAACACTGCTATACACACACACACACACATATAGTACAGTACAGCACACGGCCGTCCCCACCTCCACACCCGCCCTAGTGTACTGTACACAGTTATTTAAACGTGTACCTAGCTTCACACTGAACCTACTCACTTGCTGAGGGGTTGTCAGGAGATGGGGGGGGGGGTTTACTCTGTTATTCTGGAATGTAACTGGGCTGTCGTGGCGACGGCTTGCGCCAGTCCCAGAGCTTTCTAGAGCCCCTTGTCTCTAGTCTTCACAACACAGATTCCATCTTTCACCCCCCCACCATTTTGCTCTCTCTCCCTTCCTTATCCATGCACTCTCACAGACTCTCCCCCTCTCTCTGCTTCCCTCTCCCTTTCTCTCTCTCCCTTTTCTCCTTCCCTCCCTCCGCCACTCCCCAACTATATATGCCCTGGCTTAACCGACTGCACTAACTTATTATTAGGTAGTAATGGAAGTCCTAATTGTGCTTATTGTTGTCGAAAGGCCCGCTGCCTTGCCCAGCGTTTGAAGTCTCTGCTTATTTGCTCCCCGATTTTTTAATGATTTCCCTGTGAACGAAAGGGCGATTGTTGATGACAGGAGCACAGTTAACAATGCTTTGGAAAAAAGGAAAACAGTGCAATTAAAAGTGGGGAGCGGTAGTAGGCTCACTGGGCATGCAGAGGTTAAGTGAAGCCGTTGTCATTAGACATCCAATCAGGGCCATGACGCTCTAAGCTGTGCTACGTACAAGCTGAATAAACCTGAAAAAACATTGCTGTCAAAATGTTTTACAGTTATCCGTACCAGCTTCTGAAACATTGTCTAGACCCCACCACCATAATACAGGTGAAACTGACCTTTCAAAGCACCCTCTAAATGGCAATTTCCGACAGGAAGTTATTAAAAAAACACCTCCCTTAGGATCCACTTCTGGACTGCGGCGTAAATTCTCTTGTGGGTGCGGCCCCCCCTTCCCCACCTCTGAGTCATCTTTGAAAAACAGGACCTGCTAAAGGAATACAATGTACAAAAGACATTAACTCCAGCATGCAATGACTTTTCTCTCATTTGAAAACCTGACCGATTTAACAAGGACAGCATCCTCTCTGTTCTAGTCGGTCACTCTGGAAATCTCTTTCGATCCTCATTCTTGCTACCAGTAAGGTGGAGGTTGCTAGGCAGCAAACAGGCTGGCCTGGACTTGCCAACTGAAGGAGCAGCCAAAAACAAACCAGTACACACAGTCTGGCTATAAATACATGATTGTGGACTCTCTCCACACAATTACTTCCGACATGCCCGTTGATTTTCTCCATCCTGGATTGCTGGCTGCTAAAAACGTGGAGGAAAATAGCCTCAATTTAGATGATCATCCGAGCGTGCCGTACCGTTTTTAGATCTACCCAATGGCATTTTGAAAATGTTCTTCAATTGTTCAGCGTGAATGTGCAACATGTATTCTGTATTGTACCGTCGTGTGTGACGGTTTTGAGTGACAACGACCCGGAGCTGGGTTTCACCCAGGGGAACTCCAGGAACTACAATCTCCTCCCCGCCCTAGGACCTTCCCCTTAGCCGGCAATTGCTATAATTACAGTACAGATATGTGACTGATTGGCCCGCTGCAAAAAAGAAACTCGGTTTTCAACAGAGCACAGATTGGTGCATCAATTAACCTATAACACGACGTTGAAATATGAAACCAAAAGACTTTTTTTCATCAGGAAAACCCAGAGACTAACTGACTTAGGCATAACAAGGAGGGAGTGGGCTTTTGAAAGGTTGGAGGGAAGGTCTGGCTGACATGCTGAAGACCTGCTGACCTCTTCCATGCATACAAAGTGTCTCCAATCCTCAGTATAGCATAATATGTCCCTGAGTTTCAGTTGGGCGGGGAAAACAGAACTGGGTTACAGCTGACCCATCAGTTCCAACTCTATATTGGACGAGCTTTCTGAGACAGAAGCAGTGGCCCCACACGTCTTTTTATGATGTCACCAAGCCTACCCAACCACCTGGTTTCCAGGGTGACGCCGTGAAGAGGAACTTGGAAACGATGATAAATGTATACGATGTAACCGTGAGAGAGCATGCGCTCACACCACTTTGGGCTCAGGGTACGTTCTGGAAAAGCAATTGCTTGGCAGCCCATTTGTAAGGACGGAGTTGTTACGGTAACGGTTTGGTTTTGTGTTTCAATTGTGCGGCAGTCCTAATGTTACGGAATGACGCTGTGTATATTTGTTTTAAACCGGAGACAATTCCACGTTCACATCCCCCACGACCTAGGGGTAGGGATACCATGACAACACGAGACAATCACGCCTCACTCGTTTGACCACAGCCAAGTCACCGAACCCCACCCTCAGGGATCTCCCTCTAGAGGTAGGACAAGAAACAAGTGGAGGGGGGTGGAGGGAGTGGACGTCAGATCAGAAGATACAGAATCCTGTTGGAGAGAGAGACAGAGGAGAGAGACAGAGAGAGAGGGACAGGGAGAGATGGAAACAGAGAGAGACAGAGAGAGAGAGAGGGACAGAGAGAGAGCTGGAGAGAGAGAGAGAGAGAGAGAGAGATGGAGAGAGAAAAAAAGAGAGGGAAAGAGAGGGAGACAGGCAGAAAGAATAAAAGCAGAAGCGAGAGAAAATCGAAATTGTGAGGGGAGCGACAAAGAGAAGAGAGCTGCTAAGGGGGAAATTTAGTAAAGGAGGATGACTTCAGAGAGAGGGGGGCGGGGGGGGGGGCGGCGGCACTTGAAATAGAAAGTCTATTTACTCAAGTCTGATTGCGTACCATTTCACAAAGGTCACAACAAGAGCCTTCCCTTTCATTTCCATAATCTTGATAGTCACGCTGTAATTAACGGATTATTTACACAAGCATGGTTGTGTAGATCAGTCTCAGTCACTCTGAGTGGGTTGTCAACTCTATCTCTCCCTGTCTCTCCCTGTCTCCCTCCTCCTTCTCCATCATGCCTCTCCCTAATCTCCCATTACTCTCTGTCCTACCATCTATGTCCCTGACTCTCTCTCTCTATATATTAATATGTATATACATATGTCTTCAGGGTACATCTTTTCTTGAGAGTAGGTGTCCACCACTCAGTGATAAGTGTGCCTTCATTCAAAATGCTCTGATGTAATTTTGGTCTCTTCCTAGCTCTGTGCTGATCTTCCTAGGCAGGGGCTCTCTTCATCTGCTCTCTCCTTCTAGCGCTCTTTGAAAAATGGACTAATTATCATCAAATTGGTCTGCACTCCCTCAATGGGGTGGGAAATGACCATTCTTTCCAGCCTTTTGCCACCTTTTCCCTCGCTCTATCATTCCTTTTTCTCCCCCACATTTTTAAGTGTGCTTTCCTCGTCAGAGAGACTGGACTGTGGTCTCTTTTCCCCCGAGGCCCTGTTGGTCCATCTATGAAGGATGGGAGTTACAATTGCTTGTTTTCAGTCTGTCAACCAGATATGGATTTCACTGAGATAGACTGTGGCTCTGGGCTTAATGATTCTGATGCTCATAAATAGCTAATATTCTGTCATATATTTTCATACAATGGTATTAAATGTCAGTGCTGACTAAAATGATTACATACTGTAAAATATCAATATCCTTTGGAGGATTTTGAAAGTGGTGCCACAGTTGCTAGATTAGAAGTCAAATTTGCCACAAATTGGTTAAGGAGAATAAATACAAGTGATAAAACAGGCAAACCACTCTAAAACGGTGCGAAAATTGTCCAATTTACATTTCCCATATCCAGCCATTACTCATTTACAGAACAAAAAAGCTCTTCAGCTCTAATACATTGTTGGTGCAATTTCCATTGAAGCAGTTAGCCTCAAACAGGAAATAGGAGCTTTCCCCTAAACAATACTATAGACCGTTGGAGGGCCCTTGAAGCTCAATTCAATAAAACGCTATGCAAAGTTGTCTTCTTTTTGCCTGCACTGAGTGGGCACAAGCTTCCTTTTAGACATCAAAGCCTTCCTGTTGTCTCCGTTTCTTTTGTCCACCTTGCCCGTGTGATATTTAAAAGCCTTCGACTTTGATGTTTCTCCCAGAACCATAAAACCCCCTATCTTCTCCACTTTCACATTTGTCATCTTGCACATATTCAAGTGGCCGTGAAAAGCTTCCCCAGTGCTCACCTCTTTCGAGGCTTTCATCTGGCCGGCTCGCTGTCCCTCTTCTGAGACTCACCCATCTACTCCCTGCCATGGGGGGGGGGGGGGGAGGGAGGAGGAGGAAGGGGAGGAGAAGACAAAATCCTGGCATAAACATCCCTCCCCTTCTCCCAAACGTTCTCCCCGCTGGCTTCCCCCTCGAGACATCATTCCTCATTCGCCTTCGCGCACAAACCCATCCCGCGTCCCGAGAGCGTCGAACCGACGACCGGCAGCAACGTCACCGCGCTGCCCCTGGGTTACCTCAGTCGGATGGCTCCGCCCCCCAGGCCCCCCCCCCGCACCCCGCCCCCCCACCGTGTTGAGATCATCATCGTTGCCGTTGTCTCATCAAGCCCTCACCCACGTTTCCTCGCAGCGTTTACGCGACGAAAGGGGAACCCTCCAGGGGCACACATCCTCGCTCGGCGGCATTAAACCCAGAGCAAACATCTCCCATTCAGTAAGCCAGCAGACAGGTTTATATTAGGTGTACTTAATCCAATGAGGGCTAAGTCTTGGCACCATGAGCGAGGGAGCAGAGAAATCTCTTTGGCAGACTGAAACAGAGAAGTGAAATCCTCTGACATGGGCTTCCAATGAAAAAGCACATAGCAGGGAGTGTTTAGGCAGGCTGTCGCCAAATCGTTCTTGACGTTTGAGACAAATCCATAATTGCTTTCTTCTCCTCCATTGAGGTGAGAGAGAGCAGGACTCCGTCTCGCCGGGAACAATGGAGAGCGTCTGTGCGTCTGTCGCCGTCATTCACACGAAAGGGCCTGGGCTCTCTTCTTCGCAACCGATGGGAGCGGAGCGCCAAAACAGATCATTCTCTCGCCAAGGGAGCTTTTTACGGCACATTTCTACGCTTCAATTGAGGTCATTTAGGAGACGCTTTTGTCCAGAGAGACATACAAACCGTGCCGGTGGAACGCCTCGGAGGCCATTCCCCTGATCTGCGGCTCGCCTCCAAGTCGCGTTCCACCTCCCCCTCCCCTCCCTTCCCCATTGCTGTGGCTGGAGCCAGGAGCAAGAACCAGGCCCTGTGGATGAGATCCTGTGCGTTGTGCTGAGTCATGAACAAAACTCTACCCCCCCCCCCCCCCCTCCCCCCACTCTCTCTAATCACAGCCTGGGTTCATGAGCGTGTTCTCTCCTGCAGCTACACCTCTCTGAACTCCGGGCTCTCATCCACTCCAACAGCCCGCAGCTGGGCTCCACACTGTCCACACAGGAGGAGAGGAGAGAGAGAGAGACTAGAGACTAGAGACTAGAGACTAGAGAGTAGAGAGTAGAGAGTAGAGAGAGAGTAGAGTGAGAAGGCGCCAGAGAGGTAAGCGAGAGCCTGGGGGAGACCACCTGGGGAAGAGCGAGGAGGTAGGAGGACAAGAAGAGGGAAAGTAAGATTAATGATGCTTGGGAGAAGGAGTGCTCCGGCTGCCCGACTCTTCAGACGGGGAGTTACTCAGCGATCCACCAGGGACACTTTTCCAGAGGCTTCCATTAGGAGGGAGCCGGAGAACTTCCCTGAAGGTCCTGACAGAGCAGCCAGCCTCTCCTCACCCCAGACAGGAGTGACCAGCACGCCTGGAGGAGCACCTGGACACGCCCCCAGCCCCACAACCTCCACCACCACTACTACCACCACCACCACCCCCACCCCCACACCACCACCACCACTTACCCCCAGCCCCACAACCTCCACCACCACTACTACCACCACCACCACCCCCACCCCCCACACCACAACCACCACTACCCCCTAGCCCCACAACCTCCACCCCCACCACCACTACTACCACCACCACCCCCACCCCCCACCACCACCACCAGCACTACCCCCCAGCCCCACCACCTCCACCCCCACCACCACTAATACCACCACCACCCCCACCCCCCACCACCACCACCAGCACTACCCCCCAGCCCCACCACCTCCACCCCCACCACCACTAATACCACCACCACCCCCACCCCCCACCACCACCACCAGCACTACCCCCCAGCCCCACCACCTCCACCCCCACCACCACTAATACCACCACCACCCCCACCCCCTACCACCACCACCCCCAGGCCCCGGACAGATATGCCCGCCACGTGTAACACCCTCCTCCCCCTCACCCCCCCCACCCCCAACGAGATCCCCCCACACGGGACACATCATGTCCCACGACGCCTCACTCCGCCGTGCACGGATCAGTGAGCTCTCAGAGTTTCTGGGAAACGTGGGCGCGCGAGGGGGGAGGGGGGGGGGGGGGGGGAGGAGGCGACTCCGGGACGCGCCCGTTCCGACCGCCTGGCTCTGAGCGTCTCCCTCTGGGAGCTGCAGGCTTTCACGACTTAAATGCGGTTTTCCCAGGCTCCCTTCCAGAGCCTGTGGTATCTCCAGTCCCACCTGGGACCCGGAGCTGACAGCGCAGGCACGTCGCCAACGTTGCGCGCGGGCAACAAAAGCTCAAATATTGTTTACACGTTTTTCGCGGAAGATTGCGCGCACGCTGGGATTCTGCCGCGGCGACGGCGGGATTCGCGCGTGTCAAACGTGACGGCGACAAGTCCTATCACCCTGCAGAGAGATATGTTAATGAGCTGTTACTGGAGCCAGGAAAAGGGAAAGGTTGTTGGCACAGATATATGGGGGAAATAGTGTGTGCTGACAGGCAACCATTAGAGCGAGTGGAAGACAAACACAAGCTGGTAACTGCTTATTGTATTAGCCAATACAGCAAGTTTATTAAAGTTTTGGAAGTGATTCTGTCTCCAGCCTTCTTCTTCTTCCTTTAATGCTTACAGACTATTTTCCCCTGTGGTCAGCAATGTAGGCCTCTCACCCAACATTTTTCTTTATTCCCCGAAAGATCTAACAGCGATCGTCCATGAATCGAATAAGACTGCCCAAATGATGGAGTAGGGTTTATACTTCACAGCAAAACACAGTTATGGGCCGGATCAGGGAAGAGAAAGAATTCAGTCATGACATTTGTTTTCGGTGTTGAAGTCAATCTGCTTCCCTGGTTTGGATGCACCTGAACGACCTCCATCTCTCCAACACCTTTAAATCAGGACAAACAAGAACGCGGGTCAAGCTCCCCCACACCGTGAAACATTGAATTTCTTCATTTTGACACACGGACACAGTTTGACTCAAAAATATAGACTTTATGCCAACCGGTTTTTCTGCTTGTCTATCAAAGGCATGCTGAGTGCACTGTGGTGTCCAGCCAACTCTCCAACTGTCCACAGAGATGAATAGCTTTCTCGCCGATTCTTCGACTTGTCTTGAGGGGCCAAGGTCAGGGAGCTGGGGGCTGGTTGGGGGCGGGGGGAGGAATTTGGGGGTTGGTTCAGTCAGGTACCGGGGGGTGGGGATGGGGGGCTGGCGGGGGGGGCCCCAGCGGGCCTAAGTCACCTCCACACAGCGGTGAAGCAGAGCGGTGGGGCTCCAGAGGGGGAGTAATGGGCGCCAGGCGGCAACACAGGGCCCTTAATGGGATTACACAGGGAGACGATAATCGAGGGAGAGCAGGTGGAGAATTAAACAGATCAGAGACTGGAGACAGAAAGAGGGGCAGAAGGAGCGAGAGAGGGGGGAGAGATGGGGAGAGAGACAGAGGGCATGTGTAGAAGAGAGAGCGGGAGAGATGGGGAGAGAGACAAAGGGTATGGGTAGAAGAGAGAGAGGAGGAGAACCGTGGAAAGAGAGAGAGAGAGAGAGAGAGAGAGAGAGAGAGAGAGAGAGAGAGAGAGAGAGAGAGAGAGAGCTTGGGAGGGTAGAGTGTTGGAGGACAAGAGACACTCAGAGGACAGAAACATCATTAGACAACAGTTCCCTTCATTACCATCACTTTCGATTCTACCCCCCAGTTCTATATTCCATATTTCTCTACCAACTCCAATGATGTTATGCATGAAATTAGATGGAGGAAATGTCTCATTTACTTGTAAGGCTGAGCTACACATTTTGAAAATGGCCCATTTGTATGTTCTTGGAATAGAGTATGAGGTTTCTAGTTGATTGTACAGACAATCATAAGTAAGAGACAGTAACTTTCAGGCCAAAGCCCATTAAGAGACACAGTGCGGAATGTGTTTTCAATTGAAAGAGCCCTCAGATAATCAGCAAAGCCCAGAGGACAGTGAACGCTTCATTTGAATGAAATAACAATTAAATTACTGCCCTCAGTTTGCTGGGTTTATTAAATTTTCCACTGCGAATTAACAATTTCCCATTGCGCCCGCGATACAGCTGTTAAAGCTCAATATCTGCTGAACAAATCAGGCTCTTTAGTTGCAGTTTCCGGACTTCTTAACCTTGCCCCTGAACAAATATGACCGTGGCGTGTGAGTTCTGTGGTGGAATGCACACAACACCACTCAAACTACACACTCAAGTGAGCTCCTCCCAGCCATGAAAAGGACTTAATTGTGGTGGGCCGGGGAAGGGGGGGGGGGGGGGGGGGGCGCTGGTGGTGGTGGGGGGTGGGGTGGACACAGTTCTGTGTTAATTAAAGAGATACTGTTGTGACCAAATCGGAACTAGTGGTCCAGAACAATGTTTCCAAAGCTCATATGGAAATATTTGCATGTGGCTAGGACTTGTCCCAAGTCCACCCCCACCCCCCCGGCAACTCCCGTCTGAATGATTACACCCCAATTCTGACTAGACAAAGATATAGACAGTGTTGTGTTTTACCATGGCGCGTGGACAGACGCTAAAATCGTATTCGTTGAGTTGTCTTTAATTCCTCTATAATTTCTCATTTCATGGATCAGCCGTATTGTTCGCTCTCGCTTCCCCAGTCGTCTGACTGACTCTCTCTGCTCCTTTACTGATGAAAGGGTCCACACACAGAGGGACCCAAGCTGAGCATGACTTGGTCCACTAACACTAGCGACACGTCCATGTTTTTCAGCTGGAACATTATGACCTTTGCACCATTTCAGTTGCTGAATCATTCTATCGTCGCAGAGTTTTCATGTTGGCTGTTCAATACGTGACTTGCATGTTTTATGTAATTGTCCATGAGAATTATATGTTGACACGGAGCAGAGCAAATTACCTTCTGGAGCAGTTCAAATTTACTGTTACCTATAAATGTGAATTATGAACTATAAGTCACTTGGCTATGTTTCAGGAGACATAACAACTCCAAGCAGTTATTCATTTTAAATGCAGTTTACATTCTGATTTCGACAATATGAATTGTTTCCCATCAAGATTCATATTGTAGTAGGGCCTGCTTACAATCAATGCAGGCTTTGCACGCGAAGGGGACAAGAGTTGTGGACACACTCAGACTCGTTAAACTTCTGCGTGCGTGTGTGTCCGTGCGTGAGCGAGCGATGTGTGTGTGCTTGGATGTGTGTACGTGTGTGTGCGCTTGGATGTGTGTGTGTGTGTGTGCGCTTCTTCGGAATGGGATGAAATCTATAAATCCAAATTCCCATGAAAGCCTCCTTACCCCAATTCAATTTGCTGGTTTCAACTTTACTGAGTTCCAGCCCTGTTAAAAGAGCCCAACAAACACTCTGACAGTTGGAATTGCCAACAGTGTCCCTGTTAAACAAGGTCGCAATCTGATCTCCAGCAGCACAGAGTTATGACCTGTTTCATCAGGCCTCCAGGGCAATGATACGAGGGGTTCGTATTAGCAGCCTGGAGTGCGTGTTAGGGCTGTGTGTTAGGGCTGCGTGTTAGGGCTGCGTGTTAGGGCTGCGTGTTAGGGCTGTGTGTTTGGGATATGTGTTGAGGGTATGTGTTCAAGTTGTGTTCGGGACACATGTTAGGGGTGTGTGTGTCGGGCATGTGTGCTGGTCTGCAGAGTACTTCGGAGGTCTGGGGAGGTTAAGAGAGCAGGCGGTCCCCAGGATGGAGGCTGGAGAGGGCAGATTAATCCCACTCAGACGGGAGAGAGCAGTATGTGGACAGTGTTTGATGAGCCTCCGGGTTCAATCAGCCCTCCCCGGAGATGGGGAAATCAGCAGCCAATAATGGCCGGGGCCCCAACTGGAAAAGGGCTGAACAAGCAACGCAGAGCAAAGTGGTCTCCCTCTCTTTCCCTCCCTCCCTCCCTCCCTCCCTCCCTCCCTCCCTCCCTCCCTCCCTCCCTCCCTCCCTGCCTCCCTCCCTCCCTCCCTCCCTCCCTCTCTCTCTCTCTCTCTCTCTCTCCCTCTCTTTCTCTCTCTCTCTCCCTCCCCCCCCCCCCCCCCCCTCTCTCTCTCTCTCTCTCTCTCTCTCTCTCTCTCTCTCTCTCTCTCTCTCTCTCTCCAATCTCTGCTCGAAATCACTCACTTAACCCAACTGGGACAACAAGCAGTACAATGCAATGTACACAGGTACACAGTTACAGTAACACACGTTTGCACACACACACACACACGTAAACACACACACGCACAAAAGTACTGAAGCACGGAACAATTCTAGGTACAGCCGTAACCACGACAACAAATGCTCACACACATAGGCTGTACAACAGCCGTCAAAACATCTTACTGTAACAAACCTCAAGTGATTTTTGGTTTGCAAAACTAGACTTATATTAGACTCCTGCTTCTTTCCAGGCAAGATTAGGCTCCTGATTGTCTCATACTGCAATCTGCAGGTCAGGTGATGGAAAATTGGAGTAATCAAGCAACGTTCGCGAACTGCAAGGACAAGTGTTGATATGAAATGCATGATTAAGTGTTTGTTCGTGGCTGGTTCAGACGTTCAGTCTATTTCCAGAAGGCCAGTGATCTAGCTCCACTATAGGATGCTAAAGCTCCAGTCAAGGTGCATGGGCTGCGATTGTTCAAATCCAAGCAGGATTAGGCAACAATGTCCTGGAAAATAGGTAGCATGGATACCTGGGATGAGTATAAATGAATCCTATGGGTCTGGACAAAGCCTCTTAGCTTGGGAGGCTGGCAGCTCTTTGGAACCGCTGTGCCCTTATGTGTGTGCCCGTCTGACATTTCATAAAGTATGTGTGTGTGTGTGTTTCGGTGTGTGTGAGATTTCACAAAGTACGCGTGCGTGTTTGTGTGAGTGCGCACACAATGTGTGTGTGAGTGTGTTTGTGTGAGATTTCACGTGGAATGTGTGTGTGTGAGTGTGTGTGAGTGAGTGAGTGAGCGTGACAAAGAACAGAGACAGTCGTAAACGGCAGGATTATGGACCTGGCGACATGTAGGTATTTAAACCTTGGCGCTTTTAAAACACACAGACAAGACACTAATCCGTTTCGCCCCGAAACCATGCAAGACCTCGGTACCAGCCTGCGCCGTCTCCCTCTGAGGGACGGAGGGCTGGAGGGATGGAAGGAGGGGTGAAGAGATAGACACCTGGAGGGATAGAGGGAGGGGTGGAGAGCTAGAGGAATAAAGAAGTAAAGGTGGCTAGAATCATGTCTCCTTAGATAGTTTCACTGTGGCCTTTTTCGAAAACCACCCAGAAACGGAATCCAACCCACGAAGGCATCATGGGAAATGAGAAAATAACACAGAGAGAGCAAGGTGAGAGAAGGATGCAGGTTCAAGGGAAAGCGCAGCATTTACTCATCTATCAGCCAGTACCTGTGGTATCAGTTCTGGATAGTGAGATGCAGTGGATTAAGATTCGGTGGAGAGAAAACCCATTGGGAAGCATTCACACAGTCATAGAAAAAAAACAAACCTCAAGCCCTCCCCCCCCACCTCCCCACCCCCCTCCTTTACCACCAACTCTTTCATATCTCTCTGCTCGCTATCGCCCATTCGCTTGCATTAGATTCCTCCTCTTGTGCCCTTTTATGTCTCTCTCTCTTTGTCTAGATCTCCCATCTCCGCCTCTGCCCTCTCTCTCTTTTCAGTCTACTCTGCCCACCTTCCCTCCACTACTCTCTCCTCTCTCTCTCTCCCTGCCTCTTCAACTCTCTCTCTCCGTATCTCCCTCATGCAACGCTCTGTCCCTAACGTCTGACCCAGAGGGGGGTTCTCTCACGAGCGCCTTCATTTCCCGGTGCCCTCGTCGGTTCTCGGTGGCAGCTGTTGCTTCCCGCCGCCTTGTCGCCACTTTAGCGTTCGGGGGGAGGGGGGGGTGGTTGGGTCGCTGGCCCTGCCGAGACTCAGCCAGAAGAAATAACAAAAAAATATCAAAACGAGCGAAAAGGCCTCATAAACAAGGTCTGACAAACACTTGATCTGAGAGTACGGGCGAGGCGGTCGGAGAGATGGGAGAAGGTGTGCCCAGGAGCGAGGCTGCGCCGTCGCCTGCTTCATCATCGCACTGCCGCAGGGAATTGCAAATCTCTCCGCATCTCTCCCCCTCTCCCTCCCCCTCTCTCTCTCTCCCTCTCTCACCCTCTCTCTCTCTCTCTCACCCCACCTCTCTCTCCCTCTCTCACCCCCCTCTCGCTCTCTGCCTCTTTCCCCATTTCCCTCGTTGCTTTTTCCTCACCACTTCCTCATATGAATGCCCCGTGCATTTTTGATTCATAACTTCAGACATTTTATGACTCTGCCACATACCTCTCACATTTAATGCCGACTGGTATCTTTTATTTATGGCCGAGGTGAAAGCTATACGGGGATAGTATATAAAATGTCTTCATGATGCCTGGGCGTGCTGACAGGGCTATTGGCACTTGTTTCATGTTATTTGTTTTTTAAATGACTGATTTACTGATGGCCCTACCTCTCTGAGAAGTCCTCCATATCGCCGTCCTGCTTCTCTCTTCTCCTCTTTCGGCCTGTGCCAGCTCCACCCTCCCAGGGCCCCAGGGACACCCAGTGGTGAAAATGAAACCCTGCTTTCGTGGAGGCAATCGGAGGATGGCTGTATGTGTGGATGTTGAACCTCCCACAGAATGTTCCAGACATCTCAGAGTCCACCACTGTGAGCAATGGATTGTTTTGAAGCGTCGACTTCTCACATGCTAATGGGACTGAGACGAGCTGCGTGCTTAAATGACAGATGCAAACGCAGCGTGGCGAGCGACGAGCAAGGAGGTCGATGGGGGCATAAGCAAGCCAGCGAGACGGCAGGTGTTGCTGTGGCGATGTCGAATCCAACTTGTGCATATTTGCCCGAATAAAATGCACAGGCCATTAAAACATAATGTCACTGTTGTATGACCAGTGACACCCTGCTTCACATTATTATTTTAATAATTTAATTTGAATTCATTTCATTTTTCGATTTTGTTACAGAACAAATTCTCTTTTGCAAGACAACATCAACATCTTGTTGATCATTACCACCACGACAGATGGCACGAAGTTGACATTTGAACTCTGGCAGCAAGTCCAGTGTGCCTTGCTGGTGGATTGCCGTCACTGTCATTCCCAACAGCATATGCCTTGGTCATAGTCGATACAATGGCGCCCACTTTGCAGCCTAACCTGTACGAGCTCAACACAGCCAAGCCACCCTGCGGCGTGCCACTCCACACAGTCATGCAACTGAGCTACAGATTCGACCAACCGACCGACAGAACCTCCCTCGCCCCCTCCCTCACTCAATCAAACCCCAGGGGCCGATAGATGAAGATATAGAGTGGGGAAATCGGAGGTGCCATCTGTGTTCAAGGACAGGAGCAGATCCCGGTGATAAGCTTGTCATGAGTCGTCACCAGGAGATCCAGTGACGCTGGCGTTCTGGGCTGCAGACGGCGACATGTAGACAGCAGACAAACACAATTTAGGATTTAGCTGCAGGCAAGTAAGACCTTGTGATAAGCCTTTGAGCAGGGATGTTTGAAAGAACTGATATTTGACGGAGCGAAGAAATACATAAAATGCCTTGTTTTATTCAGGCCAGCTTCTAAAAAGTACAGAGTACAGAAAGCGCTTTTTTGTTTTGTTTTTTCAAGGACGCAGAGGGCTTTGTTGAGAGGTGGAGAGGATGTCAGAAGCCTGAATACAGAGGCGTTTGTTTCCATGGACAGCTTTCCAAGAGGAACATGACATGTTAACAGTGAAGGTCCGGCTCAGGATCGGAGGGGCGGCCGATCAGTCGAGGTTAGCACCTCTCCCGTTCCAGGCTGACGGATGAAGACGGACAATCGTCGGATACCCGTCTACCCTCGCTCCTCCTCCTCGCTCCTCCTCCTCGCTCCTCCTCCTCGCTCCTCCTGCCTCCTCCTCCTCCTGTGTCCAGCAGCGGGCTTAAAATAGCGGGGCTGGCGCTTCCTCCCTGTCGCTCGGCATCAAAAGCCCCCCCCCCCCCCCCAGCTGCCTCGGGGGACCGGGGCCCTACCGGGGAGGGACGCCCTCTGTTCCCCGCCACCTCGCCGCCGCGGATGTCCGCACCACGCCCCGGGGATGCGGAGGTGTGGAGAGGGGGGGGGGACCACTGTCAGGGGATGCGGCGTGGGCTGACAGGTGCTCCACTGTCCTGAGGCTGCAGCGATCGCAGGCTCTGCGGACCTCTCCGACACTACCTGGGCGCGCCGAAGCAGCTGCTTTCTCTTCTCCGGCCGCGCTCTCATTAAGCAGCCGTCACGGCTCCCGTTCAAGTTCACTTCATTTCCATTCAATTCCTTTTTTGATCTTGAAGGAACTTCCAGAATCTTCTACTTGTTTAGAATGTACAAGTGGAGGTTGGGGACTTCTGAGTGAGGCTTGAAGTACTTTTTATGGCAGGCTGTTATTCAATATCAGATATACTGTACTTGCGAAATACGCAAGTCATGCATAATGAAACATGTAGAGACATATTTCCGCTGGAACCATTGGAAGAGTTATTTCTGTCTTTCTTGTTTGTGGCCTACTATTACAGTTCCTACCAGCTGAGAATGCGTAAGTAGCCTTCAGAACAATGCATTTTCGTCTCAATAATGAGCTCATATTCAAATAGCGGATTGATCTTTTTATTCACTGTCGGAGCAAGAGCTGTTACATGTAAAGAAGGTGAGCTCATTGTATTGCTCTCTCAATCTATTTATCTTTTTGATCTCATTCTCTCTCTCTCTCTCTCTAAAAATATGGGTAGGCATCTTTTCAGTTTTTTTTACTTATTTACTTTGGAATGTGCACCCGGTGCATAATTCTTCTGAGATATTTTCATTTTTGGGTAGGCCTTAGAACAAACGATACACTTCTGCTTGTGTGTCTTCATTAAGATATTCAATTCAAATTAAGGTTTATTTAAAGAAGGATTTCTTTTCTTTATTATCAACAAAAATCTATATAGATTGACATTTTTTACATTTGATCATGATAATATTTTGCCTAGTTTCCCCAGCCCTAATTCAGCAGCATAAATCCCAGTTGTTTGCAAACAACTCTACTATTAGGCAGGCGCACTCTGAAGACATCACCACAGCTCTAATGCAGGAGTGAAGACTCCTGTCGTGTGTTTAAACACTCAGGAACAGAACCAAGCTCTGAGCTAGAAGACAGATTTGGATTTTGACCTCCGGACCTTCTCAGAGCTCATTTTATTTTTTCCTCCAAGTCTCACCACTCCTCTGCTCTCCACTGAACTGCTGTGAGTTCCACAATCCCCCCCCCCCCCCTCGTTCCCCCCTTCGCACCACCCGTGTCCCAAAAGACCCCGGGTTGCAGTGGCTCATCTAATGGGGTCTAATCATGTTGAACCCTGCCTACCCTGCCACTCTGCCCCCTGCCACTGCTCTGAGCACGCCTCTACCCTGCCGCCACCCACCACCACCACCACCACCACCACCACCTCACTGAGGTCATCACCTCCCATCATCCTCTGCCAGTGGCCAGACAGACACAGTGCCGACATCACATCCACCAGCCTCTCCCAGCACTCTCATACACATCGCCACACACACGCACACACGCACATGCACAGACTGCCATGTGGATGGATTACATGTCTCATTTTCTGTGTTTGTCTTCTTCCATGGTTGGAGGGTGTGTGTGTGTGGGGGAGGTGCAGGCGTGTGGTGTCAAAACAACCCGGAACACAAATTCCCAAGTGAGAAGATTCACATGAACAACCTCCACAACAACTCAACTACTCATCACAACTCAAATACGAAGAAGAGCCCATTTTAGTCCCTGGGTTGGCAATTGTTTTTCACAGCAAACACAAAGAAAAGAGAAAAGTGGATACTTTAGCTGAGGGCAAGAAATGTCTTATTGATCACTATTTCACTTTCACAAACTAGGTTTCAAACTAGGAACAACCACATCGATTATGTCTTCTGTAAAGCGACGATGCTGTGTCCGTGTTCTCACTTAAAAGCACCATTCCATACGAGCTTCTCATATTCTGACTAAACACAACAAACTCCAAACTGAAATGTCCTTTGAAATGCGACGGTACGAGGAGCCTGTGTATTTCCATGCCGCAGACTGTATAGTCAGTGGTGTAATTGATGTTTGGTTGATGGTCAGTGGTCATCAGGTCAGTGGGTGAGGTGGCAGATGGGAGCTGTGGTTTTTGTTCTCCTCCAGAACCATAGTCATATCCAACTCACATTCCCAGGTGTTTCCTAGTAACATTAATCCCCCCAAAACTAGGATTAGTACAAGCCTAGTAGCATCTGTGAAGAATAACATTATCTCACTAGTTAGCTGTATGTGGTTTGGAATGTTTCCAAATGGCTGTTGGAAAATTTAGCAGGCACTATGTCAATTCTCGATTTAGCCAAGATATAATTCAATACAGTGGCCACTCAATTAAAGGTTTGGAGGGTTCTATCTCTCTTTCTCAGGCTCTCTCTCTTTCTCAGTTTCTCTGTCTTTCTCAGGTTCTCTCTCTTTCTCGCCCTGTCACTTTCTCTCGTGTGTGTGTGTTCTCTTTGCCGTGCAGGTACCCCCTGTACATGGCTCAGTGATGAGCAGTGTGTGTGTGTGTGTGGGGGAAGCTTCTTCCCGGTGACTGGCCGGTCTGTCAGGCCCTGATAACACAGCAGGAGGATCATCGATGCTGTCGATCCCCCCCCCCCCCCTCTGGCCCTTGCCCCCCGCCTCCGCTGACCTTGCAGCCCCCGCGGCGCACGAGGGCTCGGGCAGCGTTGCTCCTCCGCCCGGCCTCACACCTCCACGTCAGCTGGAGGAGCCGAGAGCGCCTCATACCTGACCGCGACGGTCGAGTTCGCAGCCTAAGCGCACACGCGCGCTCATAAGCGCGCGCGTGCGGGCACGCACACGGCGTCCGCGCACTCTTGTCTTCCCTCACGTCTGCTTCCGACACGCGCGGGGGCGGGTGAGGGGTGTGGGGAATCAGAGTCGACTCCGCCACGTTGAGGGGTTGTCACGGTGATGAAATGAAACAGCGAATCCGTGCAACGCCAGCAGAGCTCAAAACAAGCATGGGCCTCGACGGAGTGTTTTACCACGGCTTTGACATCGAGTCAAGAACCAAGAACGAAGAGCTCTCATGTTTGAATTCTGCAATGACAAATTTTCCTCCAGGAGAATTCCAGTCCACCGGTCTAATTCCAACGGTCTATTAAGAACCGGGTGATTGACTGGTTCTGAGGCGCAGGCGGAGCTGGCGGGGAGAGCTGTTTCCTCTCACACGTAGCGAGCGCAGGAGTGTTTACACCTGCACGCATTGCTGCCAACTAATGAGACCTAATTGGCTGATGATGTCGGAGGAGACAACACCGCATTGGCCCGGAAGCGTGACCCACACTCATGCCTTTGCGCTCATCCCTTCCGCACTCCTCCCCATCCTCTGCAGCGTGAAGCAGGTGGTCTCTGCTATTTCTGCAAGTCTCAAAGGTCATTCCACTCCCACGGCACCGGCAGGGGGTCTTGGATCTGGAATGTTCTTTGGATGAGCTGATGTGCAGGTTGGATTAAATCATGGCAATCGAATGACCTGTACAGTACAGTGCATGACTCATTTCTATCCTCGTAAATTGAGTTATCCAATGGGTTGGTGCCCTCTTGTGAACCGCTGCTCTTTGCCCAGTGGATAACTGGCTTCCGTTACAGTGAAGGCTCGAATCTCTTCAAAGGTCTTCAATCAGAATGAACGGATCCGACCCCCCCCCCCCCCACACCTCTCTCTGCAGACTCACCCAGCATCAAGGCTCGAGTCTAGCAGAGCTGCCATGGAAAAGCCAGAAAATGTCCCCAGTCTCACCTGCTTCGTCTGGGGGCGGCTCACCTCGCGGTGATCCCTGGTCGACTCTGGAGACGGTCATCGGAGGGCTTGGCCGTGCCTGTGGAGGCAGGAAACCGACTGTATCGTCTCCTCTCGGTGGAGAGGGACGCACGCGAGAGAGGCCCATTATCCGAGGGCCACGGGACAACCAGGAGTGTCGGGAGCTTGAAAGACGGTGAGTGAAAGAGCTGAGGCCCTCGCGCTGCATCCTGGGACGCCGGCCCCCTCCCCTCTCCGTCCAGATTCCGTTTGATCCACGTCCGAGGCACGGCGGGGGAGCGAGTCTCCGTCGCCCGGTTGACAAGCCTCCCGTCTCTGACTTGACGACACTACAATACCCAGGGAGCACTGCCATTTACGGACAGCGGGAGACACGATGCGGGGGGGGCAGGCTCACGGGCGATTGACGGCGCCAGTCACGACATGACGCTGGCATGTCACGAGGCGGACTCGAACACGGGGCTGTGGAGGTGTACAGAGCAGCACAGACAGGCAAGCCCACTTTCCACCAACCAGACGGCTCATCGGGCTGTTTCAGATTCCCCCTCTTGTTCTGTCTATTCACGATAGTGTGCGTCTGTGTGTGAGTGTGTGTGAGAGAGAGAAACACATACACACAGAGAGATAGGGAGAGAGCAAGAGAGAGAGAGAGAGAAGGAGAGAATTCAATACTCATTTAAAAACACAACAGAGAAGTACCCGTTTGTATTTCCAAGGGTTGGGGGTTTGCCATTTTGGATGACATGTACATCGGATTGCCTCTGACACTGAGAAGCTGGGGGGGAGTGGCTTGTTTGGTATTGTAAAACATATCCTGACAATTCTGTTGACCATAGCAGCAGAGGCAGGGCCACGGGTCAGGGTGAAGAGAGGGGACAGAGGTTGACAGATTCTTTGTGTACTCTCAAGGGGGGGATTGTACTTAGTAGGGGCGTGTGTGTGTGTGAGGGGGGGGGGGGGGGGGAATCAAGGTCTGCTTTATTCCCCTCACACGTCGAGCATCCGTACTGTATGTGTGGGTGTGTGTTTGTACATGCCTTCGCACGAGAATGCACCTCTTGCAAATCTTTCGTATTTTCGACTCCATGTAGGACTCATGGGTGCCACATGCGTGCGAGCGTGAGCATGTGTGTGTGTGTGCCGGTGTGTGTGTGTGTGTGTGTGTGCATCTCAACATGGGTTTTTCAGCAGCAGTTAATTCTCACATCTTCTTCTCCTTGCCTGCATTCTTCACCCTGGGTCATTACATTGAAACACTCCAATGAAGCCGCAAATTACAATTTTTTGGCAGCAAAGATGTTCTTCCTTGAGAGTTATTTTTCACCGGACAATAATTGGCATGGTGTGGTTGCAGCTGTAATATGCCAAATCTTAACCACTTAATATGCTAACATCTATTCACATTCTCTGTCCACATTGATCGTTAAGACCTATTTCTGCACTATCTTGCTTTGATTTGATAAAGAAAAATATGAAAAAAAGACATCAGATGTCAACAGCATGAAATAAAAAGCATTTCACTTTGATCGTTGTTAAAATGGAGAAGCGTGTCTGTACACAACCTCTATCGGAGCTCCTGCATTCTGTACACACACACAAACACAGACACACACACACACACACACAGACAGACAGACACACAGACAGACAGGCACACACGCGCACACACACAGACACACACACACTCAATTGCTAAACACAACACAACCCACCCACCCCCCTCAAGACCCTATTAAGCTATTTGTGTTGGAAAAGCATGTCAGGAGCTCTGAAGACCCAGACACGTCTTATAATTCCTCATCAGACCGACCACACCAGCTGACCACAGCTCTCCAACAGTGCTGTTTGATCAGACCGACCAGACCAGCTGACCACAGTGCTCCAACAGTGCTGTTTGCGTGGCAAACGCTGGGCTTTGGTAGCCTGGCAACGAAGCATCAAGCGAGAACTGAACGGCGGGCCTGTGTTTTCCCGGCGCGCTCGGCCCTTACCCGCTGAGCCGTGGGATTGGAGGTGGAGAGGCACGTGCCCTCTACTCACCTGAAATAAAGGAACATGAAAATGCTGTAAAACAATATATGGATCCTGGTGTTGCCCGTCTGCGCAGGTGGAACGGCTGAGAGGACCACGCGGCCTGAAACGAACTCGGTCCGGCCGTCGCTCGATCGATACCCGGTTGAAAAACGCAGACGCTTTGGGAATAAACAACCTTTTTGCCTGCATTGGTGATGGTGTGTGTTGGTGTTTGTCTGTTTGTTTGTGTTTATGAGTTTGTCTGGAGAGGGTGTAGTGGGGGACATATTTGAGAATGCTGGTGTGGGGATGGGTTTGCCTCATATAGAGAGGCCGTGTGTGTGTGTGTGGGGGTGTCACCAGGCCTCCCTCTCCCATCTCTCCTCAGCTCCTCTCCCACTCCCTCTGTTTATTTATTTACCCCGCTCTCATCCAATCCAGCGACAGATCACTCTGTGAAAAGGGCAAGTTGCCAAGGTAGCCCTCAGTGACAGAGCAATGCATTAGGACATTAAGACACCCGCTCCTGCGCCAAAAATCAATCACACACCCCGGATGCATTAAAGGCACAGAAGGGCACCGCTCACCTCTCTCAAGAACGCCACGCCGGCGTGCTCTCTCTCCCGCTGTCTGTCCGCGTTCGGGCTTCATTTTGTCGTCGCCGGCGTTGTTTATCCGCCGTCAGGGGACTTTTAGGTGGCTTGCGGGTAGATTAACGCACTCCTCTCAAGGGGGTGGGGAGGCTGGGGGGTGGGGGGGGGTGGAGCTGGTCTTAACAACCCATAGCAACCTTGCCTGCCTACCCCAATTGATTTACCGGTGTCTGGGCATAGCATTTTTGTTTACTCCCCGAATCTTCGTTCTTTTCGTCCACCCTAGGAGATGGAGTCATTGGGAGAAAAACGTAAACCATGACCTCGCCATTCAAATGAGGCAGGGCCAGAAACAACAACAGCCCGAATCAAGGTAGAACTCCCTCCTCAGACGGACGTTACCAGCCAATCCTGGACGTGAGCCGGCTTAGGTCTTAACCTCCAGCAAAGAGGCCCTCCAGCCAATCGTGTTGTCTGTGTGGGAGCCCGGGAGACACGGCCCCTAAAGTTGCGGCTATAAAAACAGGCGTGATTGATGGACACCTATTTGCTCCCTGCTCTAATGGCGTCCCAGCTCCCCCCCCCCCCCCCCCCCCCCCCGGTTCCCTCACTAGGAGCGGAGCTCTCTGACTCACAAGCCACTGCGGAAGGCGAGTGAGAGGGAGAGCGAGAAGAGGAGAACTTGAGGGGAGCATGGGGAATGAAATGGGAAGGTGGACAAAAAACTAAATAACAATCCCATGCATGAGGGAGAGGGAGTGTCCGAGATCGCATCTATCTTCCCTATTTTAGGAATGGAATTTGTTCTATTTGATGGCGTTTTCTTATTTACATGTAGATTGGATGTGTTCCAGACGCCATTTGTCACACATAAAGTGAAAATGCGAGGGTCAATGTAAATTGCCATTATATGTCAAACTGTGCTTTTTCTTTGTTGTTTTTTTGTTAGCAAGCAAGAACTCTGAAGCTGATACTGGGCTCACCTGGTCAATTCGAACCTCACACAAACCTACAGTGCTGTATAACGGTGGCATGTGACATCGTTGGCACAATTAAGTTCTCTGTCTCCCTGTCTAATTACTGCTGTGTTTCGAGTGTCAAACCAGAGGTTTGGAGGATGAAGAGAGATGGGGAAGGCAAGAGAGTGAGAGAGACGATCAGCGTGCGAGAGAGAGAGAGACAGCGAGAGTGAGAGAGAACAAGAGAGAGAGCGAGAACAAGAGAGAGAGAGAGAGAACAAGAGAGTAGAGAGAGTGCATTAGAGGTGGGTGGGTGGTGTTGGCCGGGTCCTCTGCTTGTCTGCCTGCCCCACCCCAGTGTTAATCAGCCTGTCTCTGAGGCAGCCTTTGAAGGCATGTCTACAGCTGGGATCCACACAAAGGCAGATCGCCTCATTAAAAGGCCCGCCCGTCATTTCCACAGGCCCATTATTTAGCATATAATTATTCATTAATTACAAAGTGCTGCACTCTGCCTTAGTGTGAGCAGACACTGAAGCGAATTAGAATGTTTATTCAGGTGGTTTAGGGTGGCACCGACCTGGGTCCGGCCTGTTATGATACGAGGTGATCTTCCATCGCGGAAAGGTCATTGCTTAGTATGTCAAACGGTTTCCTATGAACACTTTAGAAATTGGGCAGTGAACTTGCCATATCATAATTGTGGAACTTAGACTCGGCCCTTTATAATAAGCAGCTGAAAGGGATTTTAGGAATTCATACGTCTCTAAAAGCCATGCTCATATGAAAGTGTCACCCATTTAACTGCACTATTAAATAAATAATGACACCCTCTTAAAGGGCAGCCATGGAAAAAAAGAGTCTTATATCGCCTTAAATAAGAAATGTTGAACATCAAAACTTAAAATAACCCTAATCCTGATGTGAAAAACACAGAAGGCCAGTTAGTCCTACCTTGAAAAATGTGACAAAATCTTTTCCTTGCTGGATGTTCAGACTTTGTCCTTCTTGAAATGCTCTGCAGCACATGAAATCCTTATAACAGGAAGTACTGCTAGTACATTATCTATGGCGTGAAAACCCCATTACGAAATGAATATTGCTTTTCCCTTTCCCCTAGTTCAGTTCCAGATAATGTCAAAACAAATAAATAAATAAACTGTGTAAATAAGCCGAGCCTGTTGCTCCTCTCAGTTCTCTATTACTTTGACCACTGGAGTGAGACCAACTTCTTATTTCTTGCTCTGAGAAACAGCTCTCAATTTCTCTGATAAAAAGTGTAAAAGAAAGGAAATAAGTAGAAGGGGGGGTGAGAGCGACGGGGGCAGGAGTTGTGAATTATATTTTTTGTCAGGACTCGCACCGTGCACTGCTCTCTCTATCTCTCTCTCTCTCTCTCTCTCTCTCTCTCTCTCTCTCTCTCTCTCTCTTTCTCTCACACTCTCTCTCTGTCTCTGACTCAGACAGAACTGCAGCTGCCTTGTAAAGCATCTCTAATACTACATTTTGCTTCCATCGCTTACGCCCCCACACACATGATCCTGCATGCACATACTGTATTTGTCACACACATACCTTTGGTTATGCCATTGAACTATTGTGCTGTTAGATAGTGGCCATGCACACAAGGATATCAGAACAGGGTAGACAATATCAAATCGCACCTCAGTAATGAGAATGGATGTGAAATTCACACCCTTGTCATCAGTGATAACAGCGTGGAAAGATATGAAAAGTGACATTTTTAACAAAGAATGAATCATGTGGAGCGACACACACATCCGGATAAAGGCAGGTGGACTCAAAGACTCTCCCGATCCATTTGAACTCCTGCTGAAGCTGCCTTTGTTGGCGAGTCACCTTCTTTGACCTAGGTCTACACACGGCCAACTTGCTCCAATAAATTTGCCACTTAGCCTTGCAAAAACATGCTAAATGATGCTGTGTACAAACCCCTGGCTGGGAAACAGCAGGCTCGTAAACAGAGGCGGGGACAACGTCGGAGAACAATGTCTCTCTATTTTCAACCACCAGGAGATCCGAGGGCGGGAGAATTTCGGAGTGCAGCGATACTCCTGGTGGTCGCCAATGGAAGCGGCCCCAGGCCACTGAATAGCTGTTTTACCACCACGAGAATGTTTTGTAAAGCTTACCCACGCAGTTTTTGAAATTCACTGAAAGTCGTCACCGTCTTTGGAGGGAATCGCAACACTACCGGGCGCCTCACTTTCCCGTCTGTCGTTAAATGTGTTTGATTAAAGTTGTGTAGTAGGCTTTTAATACGTCAAGAGCATCATTTACTGTGGGCTGAGAGATTTTCAGTGATTTCCAGAGCTTTGTGAATGCTACCATCTGGTAATGTTTTAATTCCTTCATCCGGATTACTGAAACAGATATTTATGCACACATAAATCTTACCCATTACGTTTATTTATTTATTATTTCTTTAGAGCAGAACAGTTTGGAACTCTTTGAGCAGAACTCTTTGTTTTCTGTAATATGAATACTTAACCCTGTGTATGCCTCTTTCTCTTTGTGACATCACTGGTAAACTTTGGGATCAAGTTTGCTAATGTCAAGCTCCCTTTCCGAGAACCACAAAGGGGAAACGCTTGAACCGAAAGGGAGGCAGTTGACATTCAGGTCCCGGATGCCCAGCACTACCATATAGACATGAGGCGTACCCCGGGCCATGCCGAGTGACAACAACGACATTCGGTGGGAGACGAGGCCAGCTGAGCATGACTCCAATCTAATTCCATGTCAGTTACTGCGAAGCCCAGGGAGCACAGATCACCCTGTTCACTGGCCAAATGAGAAGAAACCGCAACGGAGTGGAGGCTGTTGGTCTCTAAAAGATGGGTTCTGGACACGTGTCATTCCTCGTTCCGTTGAAGTCACCAATGGTGTAGGGGTTTGGCATAAACAAAATGTGTGTACCTTTGAGAACAGTGAAAAGGGTTTGTGTCACTGTTCATGGTTATATGGTCACATCAGTGTCGACCGCTGAAGTAAGGTTGATTGTTTCCTTTGTCGATATGCTTTACAAAACAAGTGTCTGACCAATATGCACTTGGGTGGAGATGAGTCGAGGCCACATCCACTTTAATTTCACCGTAAGTGACCCAAAGATATGACTTGTGTCAGAATAATAAAACATGACCTGGATGGAACGAGGCCAGGGACACTCGAGAATTTCGAGTTGTGATCCGGGGAAAGGTGACAGTAAGTAAGATATGAGCGCAGGTGCCGAGAATTCCACGCGCATGAGCTTTCTAACATTTTATCCTCCTGATAGCGTTCAAGTGCCAGGCTTCATCTCTGGCAACAAACTTTACATTGGGTAAGAATACTTCTAAATGCCATCTGAACTGGGACTTCCTCCATTTGCAACTGAGTTCAGTACCAAAGGTCAGATCGCTAACTCTCCTGTCAAAACAGTTTGAAATGATGAGTAGTGTACATCTTCTCTTCTTGTGTCAGGAAGAAAGACCACCAAAAAGTGAGTCATTACACATTACCTTGATGTCAATACATAAAAAAAAAAAAAAGAAGCTGACCAGCCTTTCAAAAGCCCAAGCCTGGGCCTACAGCCAAGGGTATCAAATATATGACTGTACCATCCCTACCCACCCACCCCCCTCCCCTTAGTGTGGGAGCCAGCTCTTTCAAAACCCCTTAAAGGTCATCCACACTTTAAAAGAATTTATTTGAATATGGTCGAGAGAGGAAGGAGCGAGGGACCGTGGCGGATGAGAAGAGTGGTTTAATCTGTCCTTTCATCCCTCCACTGGCTCCGTCCACTAATGGCTCCTTCCCGAGTCACCGGACAGGGGGAGGAGAGAAGGGAGGGAGGGAGGAGAGAGGACAGGGAGCGTGGAAGAGAGGGAGATGAGAAAGGAGGCTGGTGCCGGGAGGGCATCGGACCACGGCCAGAGGACGCGGAGCGCCACCGTGGGGCCAGACAGGTCGTTGCCCCGCGGTGCCGTCACACCGAGCTGCACCCCAGAAGATCGGCAGCTCTCTAGAGAAGCTTCGCATGGCACATGCGGCGCCACCGAAACATAGACACGGATAGCTGAACGCCAAGCTTCAAAGACGGAAGGTCGAGGAGACGGTCGTCACCCAACCACGACGCAAACCGCCGCGATCACCTTGTTCACAGTCGGGCGGCGTTGCGCTTCGCAATCAAATGTATCTCTTTTTCGGTTTCACCCAACTTCTCAACCACCACAAGGGAGTGGTGCTTCAGTTGGAGGGGTGTATGATGATGTTCTCTAATAGCCATGTGAGGTCTCTTTAATAATTCCTGATTCTGCTGGGAATGTTTCTCCACTCACATGAGGTCATTCAGGATCACTTTGTAAAGCAATATTTCACTGAGCTGACTGCGTTAAGTCGAGCTTTGTTAGCAATTATTTGCCTATTAATTTTTTACATAGTTCCCACTGCTCAATAAATAAACAAAAGCGTGTAATGAAACAAATTGGTTCCATACCCAAATAATTGTTCATAAATCATTCAGAGCATGTGTATGGATTATACATGCTCGGCCGTCTACTTTCATCAGAAAGGGCCGTGAAGAATTCTTAACTATCGGCTCACAACCCCCAAAGGTGTCTGCTAATCAATATGGCGAACTGCAGTGTTTGTGTCTAAAGGGAACACAGAGAGCATCTGCATACAACTGAAGTAAACAAATCATCCCTCGTGCTTTGGCCCGATGAGAAATGGAGAGTCAGCTAAGGCGAGGTGTGGGCGTGCATTCGGAGCGCCGACGGGCGAGACAATTGAACGTCCGCTGAACGGAGCTTTGTTGTTTCTAAAGGCAGACGGATAATATTCCGACCAATTGTTGCAAGTTAGCCCGACGTAACTGCGCGACTTTGAACGCTACGTTTGAGGGTTCTATTCAGACCCTCTTGTTCTTTTCCTTTTTGTTAGGTTGATTGTTCCGGAACAAAAAAAACAACCTTGGGGGTCTCGTTTCTTTTGACCGTTTTGGGTAACTTGGCTGTATTTTTCTTTACTACTTTAAGTAACTATAAGTAACACTATATGTAAAATCTCGCTACATCAATTATCGCCACCCATTTTCAAATATATATGTTGTTGACGACCCCCTCCCACTCCTTGGTGGATATGTTAGTGCGCTGCCATCTGACAGCCTTATTAAGATGTTCTCCCTAAACCACCAGAGATATCCCACAGATTGCCTTTAATTGCATTTCTCTGGTCGCCTACGTGCAGACTAAAATGATCACGGATGCAGAAAATGTCACCGGGGCTCTGGTGGTTCCAAATCCTTTTCTGAGGGTGTTTCACCGCCACAAACAAAGAGATCATTTCGTTTTTTTTTTTCCTGCCCACAACGTCGGTTCCCCGTGGTGGCCCGCCCACCCAGGAAAGCACATTCTCCTGTCTGCTGGCAGGGCAACGGTGTCCTCTTATGCTCTGCAGCTAATCACATCGTCCGCCCTTTCCTGATGGACATTTGTCACAGGCTGTCATGAATGGTTACAAATGGCTCTTGTCTGTGTTCTGTCAGCCCGTGACAGCTGGCTGAGGAGCGGGTGATGGAGGGGCTGCTCACCAACGCCCCTCATCCTGCACCACCCGCCCCCACTTCGCCCCCAAAAGGTACTACACTGTCCATCGCCTCCGCTCCAGTCCACACCTTGTCCTATCCGACGGCGCCTTTCTCATCGCTTTGTCTGCAACCCCAGCTCTCCGCAAAAGTCCGAGTGGCGGGTTGATCTTCGCAAATAAGGACTTGTTCAGGCGTGCACAATTTAGCTATCAAAACGTCCATTTCGCCGACATCGCTGATACGGCACGGTTTGTGAAAGCGCTGATTGTGTTGACTGCATGCGGCTGGCCGACCCAGTAAGCAAGATCAGATCTGCCTGTGCATCTGATGTGTTTGATAATGAAGCAGAGTTCAAACTGCATTCAACAACTCCCGAGCACCACTTGACTCTGAACCGACTGACTGATGTCGAGGCACTGATATAGTCCACTTTCATCGTCCAGATTGCTAGCTGTTGACAGGGCGATCTCCTGCCAGGGTCCTTGTCTCTCAAAGGCCCCGTTCTTGTGTTTCGGTGACATATGTTGAAACCAACATTGACGCAATGTGCCTCGAACCAACCAACATAGCCCGTTATCTTTGTGATGTCAGACCAGGAGGGGATGATGACACCCCCCTCCCCCCCCCTCCCTCATACACACACATTTCTCCCCCCCACACACACACACATACACACACACTCCCTTTGAAATGATGTCAAGAGATTCCATCTGTGCCGGCTGTGAGTCTCACCAGATTGCGCTTAAAGCGAAACGCTTCCGACATCAGTCATCCTTTTATGAACTCAGAGAGAACCCTCAAGGGGCACCTGCGGAGGGGAGAGTAACGCATTATTGTCGTATTAAACTCAGAGTTAAAAGCGACATACGGGCGAGGTGTCGCCGGCCTCCATCTTGTCTTCTGCGGGTCGCGGGGTGACGCCAACCGACAGACGGTCCTGGACCCCCGTCGAAGCCGGCTGTGTCAGGCTAGCGAGGAGGAACGCTAAGCTAACAAGCGAAGGCCTCGGAGGAGGACGGAAGAACACGGTTTAGCCAAAACGCCAGAGCTCAGTGTGATGCTTCAGCATGTGTAGCTCTTCATTTCGAGTGGCCCCCCCTGCCCACCTCTCCCTTGATTAATAGGGCCGCGGCAGATGCTCGCATTGCACAACGATTAAAGCAGGAAATGGCCCCTCACCGCCTCCCTACACGACTCTGGCCCTCGCGTCTGTGTGCGAGCGAGCGCGCGTTTGAGTGTGTGTGTGTGTGTGATTGGGGCAGCTGAGGAAATGTAGGGGGTCCAGGCCAGCTGGGTTGGTAAGACAGCCTTGAGGCAACGGTAGGAGTGGTGGGTTTGGAGTCAGGCTCTTCATGCAGTACAATCAGGGCAAAATAGCCAAACCTGAAAAGAATGAATCGTGGCAGAAAATGTGACCCATGTGTCGTCCTCAGCAATCTTACAATGTGGACTTCATCACTGCTCTTTTTGAGTGAAAATGTCCCTGTGATATATGTGTGCATTTTCAATATGACACATATTTCAAGGAAGGACATTTGAGCTCCTGTGATTGTGGGACTCCTCCCTCATCCTAAAGGCATCAGTCAAGATGAATTATGGGTTTCGTAGGCCTCACACCTGCACGTCAGTGAGCGGCCTCATTCAGTACATTCATTTTGACGTTTCTTTTTTATCCTCCGTATAAATAAAGTGTCCTCTTAAGTAGGAGGACACAGATCGGGTCGGCACAAGTCGAGACAAGTGCTCCCCCGACCTCTTCTACACGTGCGGAAGTCCTTGTCGAGCAAGGGCATCCGGAAGAGAACGTCACAAACGCGGAGAGCTGGTTGGCGAACAAAAACCTGCACTGGAGAGAACAGAGTCATTGAACAGCGGCAAATTACGAATGCAGGAAACAAACGATGTGTACCTGGTTCCTTTTTATAGGAAGTGAACGTGGGCCAATGTATTATTTATGATGAGGGTTATTTTACATTGCAGCGCATTTGCGAGGGGGTTCTAAAAATACATCAGAGGCGCGTCAAGCGTAGAGCCTCTCCGTGGTGGGGGCACCCAACACCGACACTAATTGTGAGCCCGGCCCACACAGGCAATTTGACAGAAAGATGCAGCCCGTTGGGACTGAGTTTGTCCTTCCTGAGTAGCTCCTGTTTTCGTGTTGGTCGGTGTTTTGCCTCCGAGGCGAGGGGGAGGGAAATGTCAGGGCTAAACTGGGACCTGGAAGGGGGTGGGGGGGGGCAGGGGAGAGGAGGCGAAGGGGGGGAGGGGAGGGGGGGGCACGTGGGGGGTTGAGTATCACAACTCTCGGGTTGTGTCTAGCGACCTACTGGAAGACCGCAGAGAGGGAGGCAAGGGGGGGCACGGGGGGGGGGGGGGGGGGCGGGGGGCTTGGAGGTGGTGGTGTTTTTTTTTTGCTAGCGCAAGGAAGGTGTGTCTGTCTCGCGCGGTGACTGTGAGCGTCTCTGTTGTGGCCGGGACCGCGGCAACATGTGCATCATTAATCTCGCTCCGCTCCGTGGCGGCATCTTCTCGTCTGGCTCGCCGCAGTATGAAAAAATAATGACCCCCTTTTACCGCCAAGGGAAGGCAAGTGAGTCGCTCTACTTGAGTCGGCGACAACGTTCAGGGTTTCATCCACGCTCTCTCCTTCTCTGGCTTGTTTTCTTCCCCATCGCCCCCCACCCCCGCCCCCGCCCCTGTAACACAATAAACCTGGCTATCACGCAGCTGTAATCTCTCCCAGACTCGCGCTGTGAGCATTTCCACGCCGTTTCCAAGGGCTGCAGGGTGAGCATTTCCACGCCGTTTCCAAGGGCTGCAGGCGAGAGGAGAAGGTTGAAGACGCGCGCTCATTTCTTTTTCTATTTATGTCCCTTCTTTTAATTGAATTCCTGCAGTGGACACGCCGACGGCTCGTAAATCAGGGGGGGGGGGGGGGGGGGGGGGCTTCAATCAGTCAAGATTCCTCCTGCCGCCTCAATGCAGCCAGGGTGGATGTGTGTGGGAGGGGGGGGGGGGGCGGGGGGGGGGGGGGGTGTTATGTGGTAAAGCAGAAGCAGGTTATATTTATGTGGACCAGGGGGGGAAAAAAGGAGCACCCGGGTCTATGGATCCTGTCAAACCGGCATCTTTTCCATTACCTTGAGGATTCATAAGTGCTGTATTTCATCCGGAGGGCCTTGGACAGTTAACTCCAGCAGTGACAGAAGTGGAAGGGAGACCTTTTCTTCCTCTTCATTGTCCTGAGTGCTGCTGTGTTGATCGTCTCGGAGGTGGCGTGGTAATGTAGAGCTATTCAGATGGCTTTGTCGCTGAATGGACCGCGGTTCTGCCATGGCCACGTGCTTTCAACCGCTGAATGGGGATTGTATCTGTGAATAGGCAGCATTCTGTGGCAAGTCAGTGATTACAGTATCAGTACTGTTTCGAGTCTAAATACTGCTTTAGACTATGACAAGGCATCTTTTGATAGCCCTTTTTACCATTCTACGGGTATGTGCTCGTGGAAAGCCTAGAATTTGAAATGATGTGATACATATGGTTGAAGATGATATCACATATCCATGTTATTATTATTTTTAAAAGCTTTATTCAGCTTTATTGTGTGGCTGCATTAAAGCATTAGACCAACCAGTACACATTCTACTCGATGAGCCATTGGGAACATTTGTTAAATGAAGCTTTAAGCAATATAAACATTTCTACGACAAACAACATTCATGCAGTGAGTTCTGGTCTGTAAAAAGCCTCAAAAGAAAGGAAATTTAAATGACCACCAGAACTCTAACTCCATGATGCACAAAGTAATTAGTGAATGTATTTAGTAACGTCTGAAGTAAACAAGGACAACATGACTACAGCGCTGTAACAGGAGAAACAGCTTTAGAAGGGACTGTTAGAACTGAACCATGTCTGCCTTTATGTGAACCATTCTGATCTGAAAGAGATCCTTGAGCGAAGGATTGACATTGGGAAAACACAGTATCCATCTAAATGGAAGGTAATGGAACGAGTGTCCAAACCCTGAACTCTGCACCAGGCTTTGGAGGCCTGTTAAGACGGATAAGCAAGTAACAAGGGACTCATGGGGTCTATCCCAGAACCAAATGAGGACATGAGAACATGTTAAATGTCTGGTCGGACCCCATAGTATATAAAATATTGACAAGAAGCAGAGAGGAAAATTGACAGGTTATCTTGCAACACAGCTAAGTTTAGAAAGGGGCAGACGTTTTATGAGTATAAAACAAGCTTGTGCTTGTGCAATTGTTGGTCTTGTCATGCGTGACAAACCCAGTGACTGTGTATAACCTGTATCGAAAAGAATAAAGCCACTTGTATATGATTCAAACCAAGACTGAGCGTCCTTGTCGATCTACGGAGAAACCAGATCCAACACAGTGGTGACTCCGACGGCTCCCAAACCTGCATCTGAGAAGGTGAGCTTGATGATGCACTCACCTGACACGTAGGAGGGAGTAGTACGGTGAATCGAATACAAATGGTTGTTATTTAGTCAAAAAAATTTGTCTGTCACGTAAATAAATGTGTAACAAAAGGCTACCGGGAAACCAGATCCAACAGGACCAAACCTTGTTTGTGCATGAGTAGATTCAGAGTTGTGGTGGTTATGGTTCTGTAAGCAAGCAGAATTTACAACCATTTAACTTATTGATTGACGTAGCACTTTTGAGTTATGGTCCTTTCATCAAACCAATTACTCATCTTTAAGTCTTCGTCCTTCTCAAAGCACATGGCAATGCTGCAAATTGCCGCCGGCACGTCGGAAGTGTTGTGTGACCGAGAGCGCTACATGCATTAGCATCAGGAGGTCGCGGCCGGGACTGACTTCAGAACTTGACACAAAGTCTGGTGCCAACAATTCAATTCCAGTCATCAGTCGACGCCCCCGCCACCCACCCACCATCAGGGCCCCGTCACCGGCCCAGGCGGTCCAGCCCCTCTCAGTGTTACACAATAAAAATCACCACTGCCGTGATTGAAGGCCATTCAATTCCAACAGGGACCAGCAGAAAATGGGGGGGCGAGTGTGTGTGTGTGTGTGTGTGTGTGTGGAGGGGGGGGGAGTGGAAGGGGGGATGGGGGGGGCTGGTAAAATACGACGGCCCGGCCCGCCGGCTTGCCAATCCTAATTAAAAAAAGTTAGAGTGGCTTGGGGTTTATGTGGCACCCGTCATCGCCTACATAATTCATCCCCCCCCCCCCCCACACACACACACCACTTCCCCCCACTCCAGCCAGGGGGTTGCCGTGGCCACGTCCCTTCACTCCCCCCAGCTGACAGTCCTGGTAAACCTTGTAGGCGTGGGGGGTGGGGGTGAGGAAGCAGTTGCGTGCCAGTGCAGGTGGCCCCCTTCTGGATCCGTGGGAGCCTCTCTCAGACTGAGACCTCATGAACAGGAAGTGCGGAAGAGGGAAATATGTAATGGGAGGGAGGGAGGGAGGAGGGGCAGGGGGGCGTCAGCAATCAATGTAATAGCAGCATGCCGAGTTCTTACTCGACTCTTCATCTGGAGATACGAGGCGGGCGCTTGGAGGAGGTGGTGGGGGGAGTTGTCACGTTATTGAACATTTTACATTTTTACATTTTTAGTCATTTAGCAGACGCTCTTATCCAGAGCAACTTACAGTAAGTACAGGGACATTCCCCCGAGGCAAGTAGGGTGAAGTGCCTTGCCCAAGGACACAACGTCATTTTGCACGGCCAGGAATCGAACTGACAACCTTCAAATTACTAGCCTGATTCCCTAACCGCTCAGCCACCCCACCTGACTCCCTACATAACACACACACATATTGAAGATGTCTGTTTGAGTCCAATAGCCTGCCATTTAACTTGATCACACGTCAATACGCTTAAGCGGCTCCCGGAGGAGGAGGAGGGGGGTTTAGGAGGAAGAAGAGGGGGGGGGGGGGGAGGAGGAAGAAGAGGGGGGGGGGGAGGAGCAGGAGGAAGAAGAGGGGGGCTGGAGGAGCAGGAGGAAGAAGAGGGGGGCTGGAGGAGCAGGAGGAAGAAGAGGGGGGCTGGAGGAGCAGGAGGAAGAAGAGGGGGGCTGGAGGAGCAGGAGGAAGAAGAGGGGGGCTGGAGGAGCAGGAGGAAGAAGAGGGGGGCTGGAAGAGCAGGAGGAAGAAGAGGGGGGGGAGGAGGAGGAGGAGGAAGAGGGGGGGGAGGAGGAGGAGGAAGGGGGGGGGGAGGAGGAGGAAGAGGGGGAGGAGGAGGAAGAGGGGGAGGAGGGGGAGGAAGAGGGGGAGGAGGAGGAGGAAGAGGGGGAGGGGGAGGGGGAGGGGGAGGAGGAGGAGGAGGGGGAGGGGGAGGAGGAGGAGGAGGAAGAGGGGGAGGAGGAGGAGGAGGAGGAGGAGGGGGAGGGGGAGGAGGAGGGGGAGGGGGAGGAGGAGGAGGAGGAAGAGGGGGAGGAGGAGGAGGAGGAGGGGGAGGGGGAGGAGGAGAAGGAGGAGGAGGAGGGGGGGGGGAGGAGGAGGAGGAGGAGGAAGAGGGGGGGGAGGAGGAGGAGGAAGAGGGGGAGGGGAGGAGGAGGAAGAGGGGGAGGAGGAGGAGGAAGAGGGGGAGGAGGAGGAGGAGGAGGAGGAGGAGGAGGAGGAGGAGGGGGAGGGGGAGGAGGAGGAGGGGGAGGAGGAGGAGGAGGAAGAGGGGGAGGAGGAGGAGGAGGGGGAGGGGGAGGAGGAGGAGGAGGAGGAGGAGGAGGAGGAGGAGGAGGGGTCTCCGGAGAGTGAGAAACGGAGGAGTCGATGGCTTGAGAAGGATTGAAGGTCGTCGGGTGTTGAGGGATTTCATACATGACTGCAGTACATGCAAGCTTCCATGACCTCTCTTTGTTGGCCGTAACCTTAGTAAGGTTAATGAGAGGTAATCATGTTTCTACTGGTCCAGAGGGATGGGAAAGATGTGGGCAGGGTAGGGGGGCGGGTCGGAGGAAAAGGTAGAGATATAGATCCAGTTACGTCCATGATAAAGTGGAGAGGAGGGTGGAATGGCACACTTGTTAAAAGGTGCATTTCATTTGAAATCAGGTGCATGCCAAAACCAAACCTCTGGTATGTGGTTCATCTTGTTCTTGGGGATTGTGCTCACAACAAGGAAGTATATTTGATTTGTTCCTCATAGTGACTTTTAGTTTCACTATACTTCAAACAGGAAGCTAAACATGAAACAAATATATTTCATCCAACACTGAGTCTACAGTCTTCACCAAGGTAAGGCTTCAATTCATGTCACTAGACATTCCCATTGTTTGGATCAGAGGACAATCTGAATCTTTAAACAAATTAACAGCATTCATCCACCCTACATCAGTCGGCTGCAGATTCCTGCACTGGAGAGGCCCTACCTGTTGACTATTGAGAAGTCCCTGCTATTTCACTGCACTGTTCCATCGAGAGATAATGGAGTCCCTTGGCGTAATAGCCCACTTTAATGCTGCCACTATCCCACAGGGATGAACAAAGTCACATCTGCATGTCTGACAGCCGTTTACAGTTTTTCTCAATTGTTTACACACAAATACTGGTACTTGAGACACAATGACCACAACATGTAACTCATGCACCAACCCCATGAACCAATTCTGCTAAACTACAAGCACAATTCCTGCTTTACACTCAAATTGCAGTTCTAAAACACACTTTTTTCAAAACACTACACACAATTCTCTGCATTTGGCACAATTTTCATGAAGAAAATATTTTCTTTTCACAAGGAACACACTGCCATTCAAATACGCACACTGACTCATCGCATGTATGTGCAACTTTGTGTTGGTTGGGATGTACACTGTGTACATTGTTTTTCTGGGAAAAATACGTAAAATATATTTGTTACCGTGTATTTCTGTGTTCTGAGTATAAAAACAATATTCTCAATATTTTACAACACACTTATGTATGTACTGTCTGTAGTAAATGTAACACTGAACAAAAAAGCCCTAACTCACTATGATGAATGAAGTGTTTTCCACTCATCATAATGTTTTACATTGAGCACATCAGTGTTCAAATGGTTCTTATTCATATGATGGTTTGTGTTTGTCATTTGAAAACAAAATACCATTTTGAGATTAAATAACATTGTTTTGAATGTTAAGTTTAATTTTGCAGGAGAAGTGAGGGGTTTTGCCCATTGTGTGTGTGTGTTTTTTTTATTTGTGTGTAGAGTTCTGAGAGTATGAGGTATGCATTCAGAAAATGTGTGTAACCAATCGAGAAAAACTGTAACTGTCAGCACTGCCATCGTCTCTGTTCTGGAGACAGACAGGAGAGAGAGAGAAGGAGAGAGAGAGACAGAGAGAGAGAGAGGTAGTGGGGTACAGAGAGAAAGAGAGAGAGAGAGAGAGAGAGAGAGAGAGAGAGAGAGAGAGAGAGAGAGAGAGGTAGTGGAGTAGAGAGAGAAGGAGAGAGAGAGAGTGACAGAGAGGGAGAGAGAGGTAGTGGGGTAGAGAGAGAAGGAGAGAGAGAGAGAGAGAGAGAGAGAGAGAGAGAGAGAGAGAGAGAGAGAGAGTGACAGAGAGGGAGAGGGAGAGAGAGGTAGTGGGGTAGAGAGAGAAGGATGCATGGTTCAGTGTGTGTTCACACAGCTGAACACATGGGTTGGTTGGGAAATGTGTGTGTTTGTGTGTGTGTAAAGGAGAGAGAGAGTGTGTGTGTATGTGTGTGTCTGTCATGTGTTTGTGTGTGTAAATGGAGGCGTGCGTGCAGTGAAGGTAAAGGGAGAGTGATGGAGGAAGGGAAGAGGTTGTAGAGAGGGCCGATGTGAGGAATGACGTTATTGGACATGAGGGAACGAGAAAGAAATTGGTGGAGAAAAACAGAGGTGATGAATAGAAATGATGAGTGAAGAAAGCCGTCGAAAAGGGAGAGCGAGAGGAGAAGCGACTGGAACATTCAAGGGCAAACGAGGAGTTCACCAATAAGAGCATTTAATAGCCATGATTCTTCCCACCATTTAATTTCATGATGATTTTCTGTTTAAAGCGTTGAGGAATGACAGAGTACATTTCCACTCAGAAACCCAATAACCTGGCAAAATAACCATTTTCAATTAAGCCGGCTTTTGAAGTATCTCCAGAGTTTGTACCTCCCAGAGAAATCCATTCAGGCTCTAGCATGACAATGAATTGACACTTGAGACGTTTGTTCGGCTATAACAAATGACATTTAATTGCTTTGCATTGCAGGTGTACAGGCGTCAAATTATGGGTGTCACAGGACATCCCGATATTTTGTAATCTCGTACTGAAAAACTGTAAATCGATTTGTTTTATGGCACACTTTCTTCATGAAGGATTCCGGAGGATACTTCCAGGGTTAATGAACAGTTTAAAGGACTTTGCTCCAAGGAATATCCATCTTCCACAACACTCTAGCCAACAATGTGCACTAAGATAATGCTCATTCACACTGACGGGAAGCACCATACTCCTATAAGAGTTAGCCCGTGTGAATCTCTAGAATTGTGGCTCAATTCAAATATGCTGAATCGATTGGTTTCCTGAGACACGGCATGTTGTCCATTCATCAGATCAAACTCCCACTAAAATGTAGTCTCAAATGCTAAGCGTCACACCACTGGTTTAGTACACAAAGCTGCTACTTGCACAGAATTCTTACAGACTTCCCAGTGACACCAAAGCAAGAGGAAGTGTGTTCAGTAATAAGGAGTCATGAAAGCCTGGACACGCTGTGCACCAACAGGGCTCCTCTTACTCCTCTTCCAACAAAATGACAGGTGAAGCCTGCATTCTTAGCGCCATCCATCACTGCCAGCTAGGCTGCACTCGGGGTCACCTTCCCCATGGGCAAGGTTGGCAGAAAGGGGCCACAACCCTGACAGCAGGGGCACTTGCCCACGCCAACAGGGGTCATGCGGCCTATCAAAGGCAAGCATCTATCACTGACACCTGGATGGCATGTGTTCATTTTCTGGTAGCCAGTAGCTTTACAGTAACAGTGAGGTTAGCTTTGGAAGTTGTAACGCCCTGAATGAAGTTTTTACTGTGATCCACAGAAGGTAATTCAAACTGTCGATTTCTGCCTCAACAGAACCACAACGTTTTGATGGAGACCATCCTCAGGAAGGAGAGCTCATCCATACAGGAGAAGACATCATCCATACAGGAGAGGACCTCTATGCTGGAAGAGAACTCGCCCCTGCAGGAGAATACCTCATCCATACAGGAGGAGAACTCGCCCCTGCAGGAGGAGACCTCATCCATGAAGGAGGACAATGTCTGCATGCAGTGTGCCAACTCCTGTCCTGAGGGCTGCTCCTGTGCCTGTCACAAAGAAGACGATTGCATAGACCGCTGCTGTGACACTGCTGCACTGCTGTTTGTAACACTTGTTGCACTGATGTTGATTGGTTGTGCTGTAACACTTGCTGCACTTCTGTTTGTAACACTTGTTGCACTGCTGCTGATTGGTTGTGCTGCGACACTTGTTGCACTGCTGTTTGTAACACCTGTTGCACTGTGTGCTGTGAAACTGAGAATTGCATCAGCCTGATTGGTCTGTTCTGTGAAACGTTAATTAATTGATGTTTTAGGTTGATTGATGTCATAGCTGACATTGTCAGTCTGGATAATTTGTGAGAGATATATGATATATACTGTACATCAAACTGAATGATAATATGTATCCCTGTGTCATAGAGATGTTTGCATTACCACTCTTATCTGCTTATTATAGAAAAATGTATATAGTAAATTCTAGTTGAATATGGCAAGTCAAAATCTGTCTCTCAAAATCAAGAAATAAAAAACTACACTTCCTTTGACTGCAGCACCTTGTAACAACCTTTTCTTGACCAGTGCCACATAAGATTACATTTTTCCTCCCATGAACCATCAAGATCTGTATATGTTTAGTGTTTTGCACCTCCCTGCCACAGTAAATTCAGTGTTTGTATAACATACATGGCGAATAAACCGAATTCTGATTCTGATTCTGATTCAAAGATTTTCCAGCAAGCTTATTTGTTGTATTTGTTGGGAAACTTTTGTTCAAAACTCCAAACATCATGGCTGTGAGGTGAGTATTTGCCTGTGTCGCCGCGCAGTGTGTCCTGTGTTCAAGGGACTATTTGGAAGCGTCCCGCGGCTGAATCGACGTGTGTGTGCTGCATGTGTATGTAGGCTGGAGAGGAGGAGAGCCTTCTGGACTCGCTTGTTAAGATCCATCGAAGAATCTGACCGTGAGATATTGATCATGAGTTTACAGCCTCGGTTCTTCATTTGCAAGTGTGCATAGGAAACCCACCTCCTGTGTTGCTGTGCGGATTTATAAAGTGACAGAAGAAACAAACTTTGAGCCGACCACACCAGACAAAGAAATTCCAAAGAACGACAACGTGTTTAATAACACAGCTGATTTCCTGCGACAGCAGTGACACAAACAGTGCGGTACGCGCAAACAAAGACTACTGGCGACGCTGTCACAATCTGTCATGGAACGAGAGGTACCTTTCGTCCACCCTGAATGGACTGTGGCTTTGTCCTTCACATTTTCAAACATATAAAGAGGGCAGAGAGCGTGTCAATGGCCGCAAACTCCGACAAGCTACATTCTTTTTGTCCCTTTTATGTGCTGCGGAGTTCTGGTAAACACCACCAGGAGGTAATGTGGTTGTGTGGCCAAGGGAGGGGGAAATGGGCCATCTCTCTTTTCAATTTCAGACTGTGTTCCATTGTGCTGGGGCCTGTACTAGCTCCAAGATGTTAGTGTGGCGGGAGGCGGGGTCCCACACTAGCCCCCCCCCCCCCCCTCCTCCCACCAAGATGATGCGGCGGGAGGAGAGAGGACACAGGGGTCAACGCTGGAGCATTGAGGGGAGACGAACACCCTCTGTGCCCATCTAAGGTGTTGGCACCCCTGCCAAGTCAGATCTGTAGCTCCAGGCCACGACAGGTACAGGCCCCCCCACTATGACCCTTAAACAGTAGAAGGTAGGTACACCCCCTGACGAACACATTCATCTCTAGGGGTTAGTAGGGGTTATTTTTAATATTGTGTTCACGATTACCTGACCCGAATAGCCACCTGATTAGGCCAGATGATCAAACATTATAGGTGGTATCCTGTACACCCTAGTACAGTTGGATCTCTGGGATGCTATGGAACATTAGTTCTCATTAAGTACTTTAGTTGTCTGGAAAGATGATGTCATACAGTGAAACTTGACTCTTAACACTACTGCGGGATCTAGGTAATGAAGGTCATGCTGTCTGTCTCTTGAAATAATTGTTCAGTTCATGCCTTGCTTTTGTACAAAACAAAACACTATTGAGCAATGACTTAACGCAGGCAACTAAATTCTAAAGTGACACATTTGTACAGTCATTTCAGATAAAGGGATGACCCTTAATAATGGCTCAGGGGGTAGAGAGGGTCATCTGCTAATTGCAAGGTTGGTGGTTTGATCCCCGATTCCTGCTCGCTGTGTGTCAAAGTGTCCTTGAGCAAGACACTGAACACCATGTTGCTCTTGATGGGCAGGCCAGCACATGGCAGTTCTGCCACCATCAGTGAGTGAGTGTGTGTCTGTGTGAATGGGTAAATGAGAGGCAAAAATGTAAGCGCTCTGAGTGTCACTATGGTAGACAAGAGCTGTATAAATGCAGTCCATTTACCATTTACTCAATAAGAGTTGGGCAGGTTCTGAGATTCAGCCAATGTCTGACTCAAGACCAACAACAACACATGAAAATGTCATAACAACACAATTACAGTACACTGTTTTGTGATTGTCCGATTCAGCCAACGTGTAAATTTAGCTTGCTAACACAGCTAACCTCACACCACTTTGGATTATACAAAAAAAAACAAAAAAAACAGTGAAGTTCACAGATTCATCAGTCAGACAAGTATAGCTTTTTGTCCCATTTCTTTGCTGCTTGTGTAAAAACCCAGCAGTGACTGGCTTCCCATTGTGGTAAACACCACCAGGAGGTAATATGGTTTTGTGGCCAGGATGAAAAATGTACTTCTCTCTTTTCAATTTCAGACTGTTGTCCCCTGTGTTGAGGCACGTGCCTGGGCTCCATCCTGTTTTTGACCTCAAACCTGCGTCGTGATGAGTAGACACTGGTAGACAAATGATGTCTTGGCTGAAAAAGTGTCTGGCAAAAAGCATGTGAGTTCATATCAACACTTTGTTGAGAGAGGACCTTCAGATACAGTAGCATTCTGTCGCATTTTAATGGCTACAAATTGGTTTCATTCTCTCAACGCCTTTTCAATTCAGGATTTAATGGCTTATCACCTTGTAGGCTTATGACAAACGAAATACCTTTATCTCCCAATAATGATAAAGGGAGTTCTTAGTCACTGTTAAATTGAAAAATGTAAATTGTTAAATCATTCTTTTTGTTACTTGAAGATTTGGCTTGACATTGACCTTTTATACATTTAGCAAACACTTTTATCCAAAGCTTCTTGCAAATACAGTTAGAAAGTACAGCACAAGATCAAGGATCAGAAGTGCACAGTTCTGCTGAATTTTGGTCAAGGAAATGTCTATATTTTCAAGCCACATGGCATGATCCTTTTTCAACCGTCTTCTTTTCATTGAATGATAGAGACGGGTTTAGAAGTACTATCCCACTACTTTGCACCTCTATTTTATTTTGCAATAACTTTGAGCTCCTAAAATGATGTGGGCTTGTGAACAATACAGTGCATATAATAGTCTGCCCTTGTTTTGTTTTGATAACTTTAACAAAGTTTGCACTGGCTTGAGTTCAGGTTCAAGTTTTATTTGCTCATTTCACCATAAGCAGTACAGTACAGACAGTATAATGACATGTCATGCCTCACAGGCCCATGGTGCTACATAGTCAAACCGAAAAGTCAATACCATTTGAAAGCGAACTAAATCATAAGAGGTGGGAGGAAGGCTCCTGGTGTCTACATAGAGGACGCGCGTGGCAGATCTTGGGTCACTCACTGGGTGTTCAGAGTCCTCACAGCGTGGGGGAAGAAGCCTTTAATCAGTCCAGAAGTGTGGGCCCACACTGCAACCTTCTGCCCGACGGCAGGAGCTGGAAGAGGCCGTGGGAGGGGCGGAAGGTTCACGACGCTGGAGGCTGCGCTGTGGCACCGTGAAGCGGTCCAGGATAGAAGGGAGGTGTGCAACACTTAGCTTTCCAGTTGTGCTCACTGTCCACTGAAGGGCATTTTTGCCTCTGTGCGTCGTTACCATTCCCAGACACATTTACATTTAGTCATTTAGCAGACGCTCTTATCCAGAGCGTGGTCCCACTGGTTCCTCTGAGAAACCTGGTGCCCTAGCGGAACCTGCTGAACCTGGATAACCTAGTGAGGATGGGTGTGGGGAGACTCGCTCTCTTCGGCTGGCACAGGAAGTACAGGCACTCTTGAATACTGACGTGGTGTTGGTGGTCCAAGGGAGTTCATCCATAATGCCCCCCCCCCCCTTCATTCACAGATGCATGACTAGCCTCTCGAAGCACCTACTGATGAATGGGTGTCAGGGCAACGGGGCGATGGTCTTGAAGACTGTCCGTCACATCATCAGTGCCCTTTCTGATGAAAGCGGTCACCGCTTCTATGTGTTCTTGAATGTCGCTGTGATTGCTGTAAACGGCTGGCAGCTGTTGTGGCTTCTGAATGGGCTCGGCCCGTTTAGGAACTGGTTTGTCTGCCAGAATTAGCATAACTGAGGTGTGGCGTTAACATCCAAGGTGGGCTACAGGAAGTGGCTTTGTTTCCCGTTTATCCCTTTATCAGCGTTCCTCTGAAACTGAAATGAAATGCGACGCCCTATTTTAACTCTGTATAAAACTTAAACTTTGTATAATTGCGCAATTGCACCCGACTACATTTTCCAAACTTGAAACAGATGAAATGTGCATTTGAAAACATTTATAGTGAGACATTTTGTACATTCAGCCTGTGTGTGGAGAAGACAAAGCAATTACACAGCCATTTTCATCTCAGACATTTCCAATCATAGAATAATGGCTACGTGATTGTGAAATGAAGCAATTATGTTGTGTACAGTAAGCATTGGAATATGTGAAATGACCTGTACCCTCCATATAAACACAAGGTAGCATGGCCCAAGACCTCATCTTACATTAAACAGCGTCACGATCCAGTCCACCGATGCCGTCAAACCAGATTAACCAGGTCACACACCTTCCCAGCTAAGTTGCAACCACCACTTGGCGTTGAATTTCTGACTGACTTCATTTCTCTCCAGTCTCCCATGTAAGAGGTGCTCTACTAAGACAGAATAAGGACACCAAGAGTAAGGACACATAACCAAACCGACTTGAGGTAAGAATGTTATTCCTATTATCCATTCATAATGCTTCCCTCTCTCTTTTCCGCATCTCATTCACTATGATTTAAGGCTGTAATGGAATTTCATTACTTATGATTGAAAACCAATGGGCTTCTGAAAGGGGAATGAGATGGAAAGGTGCACTCAAAATGCCAGCGTTACTCGCCAGATGCCAGCGATCTAATTTGCTGTCATTGATAATAAATGCAGGGCCTGTAAATGGCCCAGATAAGATGTTATTTCAGCATCAGGGTTATCACTTAATGTCTGATAATGCCATTTGGGAGCAGTCACTTCCGACAGTTAAAACAAAGGCCCTAACGTTGGCTATAGAAAATATTAATCACAACCAGAATTATTGTTAACCTGTCAAATGAATGTGATTTTACTAGATAAGGTGCTGACAGAAGTACTTAGTCGGAAATGTTTGAAGTTTGAGCATCGAGCGACGTGCTAGAACCAGTGGTCTGATCAATTATCAAGAATCTCACCCAAGAATTTAAAAAACGATTCATTATTTTCAGTAAGTCTTTTTTTTACGCCATCCCTTGGGTAAAAAGAACATTGTCATAAAACCAAACAGTACTCGTCTTCTCCTTCCCAACAGATGGACCTGACAGTCTGAGTGGCACAATATCAGGAAAGTTAGTTACCAGATATGTATCAATTAAACCCCAACTAAATGACCTTGGTGATGAAGCAAATTCAGTGAGCAAAACCAGTCACACAGGACAGACACATGATCGTACCTGCTTCCATCATGTGGTCAACACGAGGGTCGCGTTGACATCTTTGTGGTGTCCCGCAGTGTCGGGTCTGTTCACCCAACAGTTACCAGGGTTACGAATGTGTCCCTGGTACGAGCTGTCATCTCAACCACCTCCATCTCATCTTGTCCCGTGAAAATCTCGGAAGTCAAACCAATCTGATTCACGGTCCTCTCCCTCATGAGCAGGGTTCCTTTACTGAAGGCCCGAGACAGAGCATCATGGGAAAGGGTACCGGCGATGACTGGGACGAGAAGCATCCGGACACGCGGCAGACGCAGCCGGACAAAACAGACGGTCAAAAGTCGGACGGCGAACAGAGCGGCTGTGCGAGGTGTTGCATGGGAACCAGGAAGTGTTTGATGAGTAATGAGTGTGGCAGGGCCCTGAACATCTCCAGCGTCATTGCCATGTGTGGCATGTGTATCGGCATGTGGACATGTAAGTATGACCTAAACAAGACAAGGCGTCACCGCGAAAGACGACACAAATATGTTTGCCTAGCTATTTTTCCGTGTCGGTTTCTGTGGCATGTGCGTCATCGTAACAGGAAAACAATGGTGTTCTTGAGCGGATAGAATGAGTGTAATGACATGGAATGTGTTAAGACTCACGGTGGAAAAGGGGTTTTGACTGTGTGTGTCACCTGCTTGAAATGATTGGCCACTTCTTGAAATAGTTATTACTTTTGAAATGCTTTTGTGAAATGTGCTTTCCAATCTGAGTGCCCATGTTGCTGTGGGAAGCATCTAAAAGATTAGGGTTCCATGTTTTTATATTCATGCTAGCTTGCTGAAAGTTAAAGGTTTTTTTTCTTTTCTTTTCATGCAGAATCCCACCTTGGATAAAAGGACCCAATTTTTTACAAAGGACGAGCATATTCTCCCACTCCACCTGGCAGAACACTTAAACGCTCTAATGCATTTTGACATGCTTGTTCTCATTTCAAGGTTATGCGGATTGATGTAAATAATAAGCCCTTAATCAGAAGTTATATCACACCAAAGCTAGTTTTAGGAAACACATTTATCATTGGGTACATTTTCAGGTCACAACGCTCCATTGCTAGCTTCCGATGGTGGTTGATACCTGGGTTTGTACCTTTGGCAGGTCAGGATGGTGCTCCATGAAATCTACATACACAAATCTACATACAACAAAATCATTATGCAATAGGAATCAATCTGAGTGCCCATGTTGCTGTGGGAAGCATCTAAAAGATTAGGGTTCCATGTTTTTATATTCATGCTAGCTTGCTGAAAGTTAAAGGTTTTTTTTCTTTTCTTTTCATGCAGAATCCCACCTTGGATAAAAAGACCCAATTTTTTACAAAGGACGAGCATATTCTCCCACTCCACCTGGCAGAACACTTAAACGCTCTAATGCATTTTGACATGCTTGTTCTCATTTCAAGGTTATGCGGATTGATGTAAATAATAAGCCCTTAATCAGAAGTTATATCACACCAAAGCTAGTTTTAGGAAACACATTTATCATTGGGTACATTTTCAGGTCACAACGCTCCATTGCTAGCTTCCGATGGTGGTTGATACCTGGGTTTGTACCTTTGGCAGGTCAGGATGGTGCTCCATGAAATCTACATACACAAATCTACATACAACAAAATCATTATGCAATAGGATACAAAAAATATTTGGATCGGGAATGACAATCAATGCACCATAGTCCCATTTACTTTAAACAGGTCTTTTGTGTGTTTATGTATTTGAAAGTATTTTTGCTTCCCTCTGGAAAATTAGTGTCAAACATCAATGTTTGTATCCCCCCTTTCCCCCCTTGTGACGCATTGTGTTGCCTCCTGGTATGAAATGCACTATGTAAATACAGTTTGATTTGCTTTGATTCGATAGAAGCATAAGTATAAAACTATCATCGAGACCTTATTCGTATTCCATCTCCAATTGATGTTACTACTGAATTTAGAAAAGCTCAAAGTGTTTTTTGAGAAGAACAGATCAGTGCTCCCTGAGGCCTCTCCTTGTGTCGAAATAAGTTTGACACGAGATGCACTCAGGAGGACCTCTCCCCCCAGCGTTTGGATCACCTGTCGACCGGCGGGACCAGGCGTGGGCAGGGGGTCAGAGGACAAGGCATTGTTGGAAGAGCGCTGCCGAGACGGCACAATGGCCTCTGGGTCTCTGAAAGGAAGTTATGTATGGCCTGGCCGCTTAGACAGTATTTCAATTATTCATTTTCCTTTTATTTATTTGATTTCAAAGAAAGAAAGGAAGAATAAAAGACAGAAAGAAAGAAAGAAGGAAAGAAAGAGGAAAGAAGGAAAGAAAAAAAAAGACAGTTAGAGGAAATAGGGCAGGTAGATGGCTAGGTTATCCAGTCGTCAACTCTGTATCAAACATCTCGATCTCTGTGACCAATACTCAAGAATGTTCTAATTCCACCTGAACAGACCATTATGTCCACAGTGGTTCAGACATTATGACACCACACAATTTCAACTAACAAACCTCTGTTTACAACCATTATTGGGTTCAAGATGACCAACTCTACTTATTTACGTGTGTGGCGTGATTAGAGGGACGTCAGGCACTGCAATTGTCATGCTACTTCTGTGTATGTAACTGTGGTATTGAATTGCTCAAAATTGACAAATGGTTTACTGTAATAAATACAATAGGAATAAATCCATTGTCAAAATGCAAGTGTGTGAATTGAGGAGGGTGGAGGCAGCCCGACAGTATCCATCACCCCCTACTGCCTGCCCCCCCCCCCCCACACACACACACACACACACACACAGCCTTATCCCATCCCTCCCTCACCCCAGCTGAGGAAGGAGGCGAGGCAGACAGAGCTGTGAGAAAACGCAGATGAGAGAGGAAGCCACAGCAGAAGAGAGAACCAGGAAAAGTCCTCTTCTTCTTCCTCCTCCGTCGGTTAGATTACAGGGAGGCTCAGCCCGCTGTAGCCCAGCCTGCCTGCCTCCTCCCGGGGGTGGAGAGGCTGGGGTGTGAGAGGGCTCCCAGGGGCGGGACTTTGAAGAACCCTCACGGGCGCAGCCCCGCCTCTTACTCCAGACCAGGGGATAATCACTCTTTGATCATCCTGTGCTCTTCCAACTTTCTCTCCCTCTCTCTCTCCCTCTCTCTCTCTCCCTCTCTCTCTCTCCCTCTCTCTCTCTCTCTCTCTCTCTCTCTCTCTCACACACACACACACACACAGTATTCTAGACGCGTTCGAGACGAGCGGGAATGTGATGTTCACGTCACCCCTTTTTCTCTGTCACTGTGGTGCAGCAGCAAAGCTTCAAAGAGCCCTACATTGAAATCCACCCCACCCGTGCCCAGTGGGAGCGTTCACAATGTTAATGTTTTCGTAATTTGCCTGCATTAGTGTGCTAATGTTGAGGTTAGATAACCAAAGTTATCACAAACTGAAAGTTCACACGTGTCTCGGAGCACTTGGAGGAATCCGTGTGACATGGAGGGAGGGGGGGGGGGGGGGGATTGCACTCCGGTGGATTCTAGAAATATCCCATTTTGTCTTGACGGTGCGACTCTTTGTGCTCTCTCTCTCTCTCTCTCTCTCTCTCTCTCTCTCTCTCTCTCTCTCTCTCTCTCTCTCTGACTTTTCACACACATCTTTGTTTCACTATTTGTTCTTTTTCTTGATCTCTCTCTCTCTCTCCCTCTCTCTCCCTCTCTCTCTCTCTCTCTCTCTCTCTCTCTCTCTCTCTCTCTCTCTCTCTCTCTCTCTCTGCGTCTTCCTCTCCTCCTTTCTCTCTCTTGTTCTCATTCCCTCTCTCTCTTTTCCTCCGACAGTCCTGTGGCACAGTGTCAGCTCAGGCATCGCAATACAGGGGTGACATTTCAAAGCAGACAGATTAGGCCTCTCTCCAATTAATTTTGCTTTCCTTCCCCCGTTAAATACACAATCAACCGAAGGCAAAATGTCAGCGAAACAAACGAGGAGAAGCCATGCGGCTGACAATTACCGCCAAGCACCTCAGAAATGCCAATATGTTAGAGCGGGAGCACTGCAGGAGATGAATGGAGAGGCAGACATCCGTGTATCAGTGCTGCAGACGCATCATCAAGCTGGTGAGCGTGTGCTCGTACGCACCTTACCTCCCCCCCCCTCCATGGCAGGCAGGTTGGAAGGTATGTAAAAAGGTTCTCTGGTGATTTGAAACACATGTTTCGGGGCCCCAATCTGTTCCCAGGAACACGGAGGTGGACTTTGGCACGTGGAGTGCGAGCTCGCGATGCTCAGGTGGAATACTGATGTTTCTCCGGAAGCCATGTTGTGAACCCAGAGGTTTCAATGGGGCCGAGAGGACCTGGTATTGTCTGTGGCGTGATCCTGTGGAGCATTAATGAAATCTGAAGTATTCGTCAAGGTTACCCTTCCTGTAAGGAAAGGAGCATTTGTGGTGGTCTGTGAATCACAAAATGACTTGAATTACACTTCACATTTACTCACCCTCAATCCCTCTGCAGATGTAAGGAGGTTGGTTAAACAGTCTTGGAAGGTCAAATGCACACACACACACATAATCTGCACGTATAGAAACTGGGGATGCACCGAATTCCAGATTTTTGGGGTTCGGCCGAATCCCGAATCCACTGGTTAAGATAGAATCCCATACCAAATAACGAATCCTACTCCCATCCTCAGTCCATTAACACAGTAAACACAATTAATGAATTAGACAACGTCCACAGCAGTGTATTATTTATTTATTTATTTTTTACTGTAAAAAAAAAAAGAATAGGCAACATTATGCCAGGAAGACAAGTGGGTAAAACTATTTTGACAATTACCATATCCCTATGTTTACCCTATCTCAAGATCCAATCAATATCCAAAATATTAGCCTTTTAGATTTCATGAATTTCTTTCGGATGTTTCAGATGTTGTGTATTGTTTAGGGTCCTTGCCACCTTTCTGAAGATGGGGCTGGGCCACGGCTGGGGCTGGAGCGGGCGGCACGGTGCGTCGGCTTCCAATTCATTTTCAATGAAACCGGGCGTTGACGCTCGCGTAGGGCATTGTGGGAAGGCGAGCGGAGCATTGCAAGTTAGATTTTCTCAACTTTATGTAAATGAGGAGCGTGAAAACGCTAGTGTTGGCCAATCGGATTGGTTTCTTGTTTCGTGTAACGTAGCAACTGTTGGTCAGGGTAAACATCTAGGTTTTACAATTTCAAGATGGAGGAGAAACTTATCGTATGTGTCTGCACACCCAGTTCTGTTCAAAACAAAGTTACATAATGTGACAAGCCTGAATTTAAAGATTACATTAAACTAATAATGCAGGCTTGCCGACATTGTCAGTGTCCGTAGTGTGTTTTTATACTTTTAAATTCAGTCTCGTCACATTACGTGACTGTTCTGTGCCGCTAGTTTGCTAACCCAGCCTACAAACGACTGGTTGAGTGACCGGTGGCGTAACATGTATTCTACTGTAATCTTGCACGAGTAATTCTGTATTTTTACACAAATGTTGTGTAAAAGTGGTATTTTGATCGATATTGTGAGTACATGAACCCAAGTCTGCCCGCTTGGTCATGACTACAACAGTGACCTTAGTGAACTACAACTCTGTATTAACGTTTCTAACACGCCCCCGAGCGTGGTGTACTGTGGGAAGGCAAGCGGTGCAGAGCGTTCAAAAACGCTGCAGTGTGAACACACTGTAAGTCTAGTGCCTGGGCTTGCAAACTCACTTTCAGACCTAGCGAGACTTCAAGCTGTTTCTGTTGGATAGCGAATCCTTGGGAACACGCTCCCATCCTCACTAGCACTGCCAACTCCATCTGTTGCTCTCCCCCCACCACCCCTCTTCCTTCCACACAGCCAGCTCACCTCAAACCAGGAGCGACGAGCCAAACCTATCGCAGCCCAGCGTGTGCGTGTACACACGGAAGCCCACATCCACACATGGGAGCCTGCTGTCAATTCGCACTGGAAAGGGAAAGGCTGGCGAGGAAGAGAGAAAACCCCTGGTTCAGGTGTGTTTGTGCAGGTTCCAGCCTGCTTCCCTGCGAAAGTGGACGCGTTCATCAGCTCCGAGTCGCTTTAATCACGTCCCTGTTCGAAGATGCACGGGGCGCCTTTCTGTGTGATTGACTTGGCTCGCTGCCATCTACAATATGGGTGCTTCTCCATTGTTAGGTAAATGCTAAATCGATGGGTCGTTACGCTAATGAATGACATGACAGAGGGACATCATGGTGGAGTCAAGGGCTTTCATGGCTCCTGGAAATGGGGGGCTGCCAGCAGCACGATAATCTTTTAGACATTTTTTCACGGCATTAAATCACAAAGTTGATGACTAAAATGGCCTTGAATCTTGATGAAGATCTGTAGGTCTCGCTCTCTTGACAATGCTGCATCTTAACACACACACACATATAGACACATACTACAACAGTTGCCCTCATTACTGGATGCCTGTCATAGAGGTAGGAAGAAGTTCACCTATCGCTACAAGACGGCTTTAATATCTATTTTCAGATACAATAACAGCACTGGCCTTCCCACTACCCAGAAATACCAATTCAGTGGTACTGAGCCCGTATTATTTAATAATACGGGCTTGGGGTGAAGGGGGAGAGGTTGTGGGCAGGGATGAGGCGGACTGTGACATGAAAAGGCTATTTTTATAATTATTCCCGGAGCAGGAGAAGAAATCAAAGGCCACGGCGTCTAGGCAGCACAAAAGGTTGTGCGGCTCTCCATCCAGAGGCTGCGCTTCTAGGCTTTGTGCTGGGATGGCGGGCTCTTCGTCCAGGGAGCCCCACACACGATCTCCGTACGGCTCCTCCGCTCCGGCCTCGGCTGCCACCCTTCGCTTCGGTCGTTTTTCTTCCCTCAGAATCGGACGTGTCTTCCCCGTCTTCCAGTCCGCTTGTCTCCATTGAGACTGAATGGCGGGGGGGGGGGGGGAGATGGGCGAGATGGCGAGGAAGGGAACAAGAGAACGTCGCCATGTTTAGTGTGTGTTCGTGTGTGTGTGTGTGAGAGACGCTGAGAGAGGGAGGGAGCGAGGGAGGGAGGGAGGGAGGGATATGAGATTTGTGATCCTCGTCCGTCCACTGGGGCTTCTTCCAGGCGGTGTTTGAGCGTCGTCAATCATCTGTATGGGGGTGTCTCCAGACTGAGATTGATGAAGGGGTGGGGGAGGGGGGGGGGGGGTGGGGGATGGAGGAGGAGGGGAGTATTGGATTTGGGACTCACACCTCATGTCAGGCCTGGTTACAGTCTCAAGGTAAAAGAGAGACCAGGGAGCACGCCTTGCCGAAAACAAACACCTCAAGGAACACGGGCAGGGACACTTGCCCAGATTTTGATGGCTGGAGGGATACCATATAGTGTGATATTCATTCAATTATTCAAAGCTATTTGAATACATGCTTGAACGCTATGTGATGGCTGTACACCGAGAAGAAGAAAAAGAAGAAGAAGCTGAATGCGACATGCTTTTGACCTGTGTAGAGAGACAGTCGGACAATAGGGAAGCTTGGGAAGCTAGATAACTGTCGGTTGTTTCATTTAGTCATTTAGCAGATGCTCTTATCCAGAGCGTTTCGGAGGACAAGGCTGGAGGCAGAAGTCCTTGGCTGGCCTGAACCCCTCCCCTTCCGGCATCCTGTTTTCCTTTTCTACAAACAAACAAAGCCGACATAATCCTCGCCTTTCACTCGGTGGCCTGATGAGCATGAGCCGGGGTTAGCAACACAAGACGGCAGAAACGCGCGCGACAGGTCATAAGCTTCGCAACGCCTTTCCCCAGGATTAATGGTCTGCATGCTCTGACCGTTCACAGCTGAGACGAACTCCAAGGCCCGGCTTTACCTCTGCAACCCAAAGGGACTGGGTTAGGGTCCTGCCTTTAACTTTCTGCTCTTAAAATCGCAGAGGAGCTGGAACACAACTAGTCTTGTGTCTGACAGCTTCGCAGCACTTACTTTGTCAGAGTAATTCGTAGCTATTATGGCGATATAAAAGGGCATCTAAAAGAGGAAGATGACTCACCTGAGGCTAAGTCCAGAAGACAGGAGCATGTCTCTCCACTGAAAACAGACTGCTTCTGAAAATAACAGTCCGAGAGAGCCTTCAGGGGGTACAAGCAATACACATCAAGCATCTGACACTATCTCCTGAAGTTACAAACCATCTCACTCTTAGACTCGTCGAATGATTTCCATGTTGACACTTTTTTTTTGCTTGTGTTCCTTTTCATAACCTTCTGTCGAATTTGACCGATTTCTACGTTTTCTCTCTGAAAAGTGCAGTTTGGTTATTCTGATCTTCATTAGGTTGCATGACTTTCAGATTTACTTTTAGATTTATAATCAGCTGTACATTTTTCCATTCATGAAGCGAACAGGAGGGTGAACATACCACACATGACACTAATGTATGTTGTCCCTGTTGTTCTGTGTGTTCAGCTGATATTGGATTCAGCGACACAGGGCTTACTGTACGGAATAGGCTACAGTACAACACGCAACATGCAAGCTAGGAGAATGACTTGTCCCTGGCGCATTAGAAGCATAATTGGTATTCCACAGCCCCACTGCCTTTGTGCCCTCCATTCTGTTTGCTTTGCAATGATAAGAAAATACCAAATGCAGCCGCTTAATTAAGGAGATACAGAACTTTTTGATTTACCTTGCAGGATTAAGGCGGCAATTAAACCAAAAGAGAAAGACGCAGAGACAAAAACACATTCTTACTGACAACTTGCAGTTGGGCAAATGTGTGTCTAGATGAGTGTGTTTTTTTTGGGGGGGGGACGATGAAAGCGGTTGACAGAAAGTAAAGAGACAGAGACGGCGAGAGGAGCAGAGTGACTGGCTGAAATGTCGGTGAAAGGCGGAGCGGGTGTCGCACCTTTCAGAAGTAGGCCTACACACGCCCAAAGTACATCACACCGACTCTGACTGGGAATCACATTTCATAGATATTAACATCACCTTGAACACGCACAAGCCCACGGTGGAATAGCTCAAACTAAACCTTCATTCCCAGTCCATTTTCCAACCCTAGTCAAATCCAACCAATTCCAGACGGTGTAAACAGGTGTGAAATGAAGAAGACGAGCGGTGGAGATTGCCGTCCGCTGACACAGAAAGAATAACTAGCAGACAGACCAGAGTATTCTGATGGCGGCTCAGTTGTCACGTGCATACGGGCAAGAGCAGACAACCTTCTCCTCTGTGATCCGACTGGCAGCACTCTTCCGCTCGCAGTGCTTCCTTCAGGGTCGCGCAGCACACAGTGACATCAAAGCAGGAACGCATGGGCGGGTTCAGACGATGCAGAACCGGCCTTCTGTAAACACACGCAGCATCAGCCTTTCTTCAATTGTCAGTCGTTACGGGGAAGAAGCCTGTCGTGTGTGCGTGTGTGTGTGTGTGTGCGCGCGTGTTTGTGTGTGTGTTGGAGAGACGGCAGATCAAAAGCATGCTTCCATCTTGTGTGAATCGAAAAGCTATTTGCATGGTACAGCCTGTCTGGTTGCATGACCTCTATTCCTACAAGATCCCTTGTAGTTTTTATGCTAAGGCTGGTATGCATGTTTGCTGGCTGACTGGCTGCCTGGTATTCTGGCTGGCTGGCTAAATGGCTGGCTGGCTGCTGCTCCAGAAGTCTGAGATGTGATCCGCATCAGTTTGCCTGCTTGCGTTGCGTGTGTGTGTGTGTGTGTATGTGAATATATGTGTAGGTGTTTGTGTGCTTTCAACCCAAACCCCTTGAAGATAGTTTCTGCCTCATGTAAAATCAGATTATGTATAAGAACATTGCCTCCAGAATAGTAAACATCACAAATGCGGCATCTGCGACTGTGTTGGCCCACCGATAAGGTTCTTGTTTATTTACCCAACAGAACATCCATTCACCCAATTATTCAGGCAAGAGTATATTTGTTTTGTTCTCAGTTGTCATTGGGTAAAGTTTTGGAGGTTTGAAAAAAAAACGTTGTTTTCCTTCAAATGCAGATATCTAAGAGACAGAGAGATAGAGATAAAGAGACAGAGAGAGAGAGAGAGTTACTAATGAATAAACATTAATTTTAAGTCTATCCAGATTTTATTCAAAAAAGTAATGCATTCATTCTTGTGAATCCAGACTCCAGCTAGATAGTCCAGAGTTGTGTATCTGGACAACATGTCAGCCTTCTGGACACTAGCCATTCATTTGATATTACATCTGGACAGAATGTCAGCATTCTGGAAACTGGTCGCATCTTTGGATTGCTGTCATCAGAATATGTAACCTCCCTGTTACATGGCTGAAAATGTCCTCCGGAAGCGCCAGAACCAACACAGAACATTTCAAGCTTGTATATCAATGTCAATTTCAAGGGGATTATGAAGTTATGAAGGCATTGCTAAATTATAAAATGTTATTTTGTTACCTTGTACTGTACCAAAAGCAGGAAATACATAATTAACTTTGCTTAAGGTAAAGAGTTACTAAACTACTTTGACTTAGGAACATAATAGCGACGGCGCTGTGTATTTAAACGCACACAATTTTTTTTTCTTCTAAAAACAGGATATACTGAGGAATAATTCAACATTTAGCCATGACCTGGTTTTAACGTACTTTGATCCCCTGTCTTTGCTGGGAGACCAGAATGTTCTTCAACTAGTGTTTTTCAAAGTTAATTACTCACTTCTCAGAGCACAAGGGAGCTAACATGGACGTAACCATGACGAGGCAGCCCCAACCGCACACATGACCCTCCCCCCCCCCACGTCTTTTACAAAGATAAAAAATAATTATGTGCAAATGTGAACGTTACAGTCTGTTTGAAAAAAAAATTGTAATTGCATTCCTGTGGTCGATCTTCTCTGAGGTGCTGCATTAACAGGATTCACACCTGAGTCTTTGAGGTCATGATGTAAGTCAGGCCGTCTCCAAAGCTGAACAAAGTTGAAAGGGATTGAACACAATTCATGACTCCCTCAGAGGGGGGGAGGGGGGGGGGGTTGGTGGAAAAAACCATGTGTGATTACTGCATAAAAAGAATCAATGACCAGAATGGCCGAGTGGCGTGGCTGACAATCGTTTCTGCATTCGATATGTCGGACTTGTGAATAAAGAGATATTAAACAGCCTATTAGATTGTGTTTAACAGTAATCAGATTCCGAGCAAAACCATGAACACATTAGGTCAGATGGAGAACTCGTGGGTAATCAACTAATGTGTGAATTCAGCAGGTGAAGCATTGGTGGATGTTTGAGAGACCAGAGGGTTCTCAATCTGACTCACAGCATCATAGAGAAAATGCAAATAACATCAGCGATCATTAGAAAGGCTGAGTGAACAAGCAAACCTATTAAATCCAACCGTTGAATCGAGCACTGGGCCAGTGGACATTTTCCAAGGGATGTTGGAAATGACATTGGTGGATTTCATTCTCTATGGAACTGGGCTCTAAGCTAGCAATCAAACGGCAGTCTTCAATGCGGACCATTATTAATAGCGGTGAGTGATCTGTCAGCTGTTCCTAAACCCATTGCCATCTTGAAAAGTTGTAGTGGGGACAGTTAAAGGCACTGGTGTTTCCCTGCCTCTTAAATGCAAGTTCTTGTCTGCGTTTCAATGTAGAACGTTACTTTGTTTGTGTTGCCATGTGTGCTCGGTTTCTTCCAAGATGTATTTTGACGGGGAGTCGCCTCCCTGTGATCTGTCCTGACCAGAAGGCTGCATTTGTTGTCTCTGGAAGCCATCTAACCCAGCTGGCTCGAGTCGGAACCAGCTAGATGCAGCTGTGGAAATTGACCCCCCTCCTCGTTGTACTGTCACTGGGCCCTGCCTGGGCCTCAGTGGCCCTCGGCCGTCTGGTCCATCTGAAACTTACCGGTGGCTGACAGATGCCACGGCAAGCCCCCCTGGAGCCCCACGTCTGAACCCAGCTGGTGCCTCCTCTCTTCCCACTCCCACCATCAGCTCATCTGGCTGCCTGGTCTGGCCATGGCTGGAAGTGTGTGTGTCGTGTGTGTGTTTGCGGTTAGGGTCTGCAGGGCAGAGGGTAGCTGAGCTAAGAGCCAGATATTCTCTCGTTGCCACTGTTTTCTCTCACCCAAGCTGGTGTTGAAATGTGCCTGAGGATAATTGGGTGTGCTTTGCCTTCGGCAAGGGCACAACCTTTGTTCTCTCACATATATATTATTATTATTTTTATTATTCTTTTTGCCCCCCTAAAACTCAGTCAATATTTGTCCTACATAGACAAAGTTGGTGTCAAACGTTTCGTCTTGGTAGCGATTGAGTTGCTTCTATTGGAATTTACGTTCCGTTGCATGGTTTAGGCTGAAGTTAAGTTTTTGTGGCGAAAAGTGAAGCTAACGGTGGCTAATTTGCTAGCCACAGTCACTGACGTTACTAACGTCACTACGTCACGAAAACCCGCGTGACTACCTTTGGCAGAACATTCGTTTCCATCTGTTAACTTGGGGGATAGCTAGGCTAACTATAGCTTTACTGCAAGGCAGCTGCAGAAACGCCACAAGAAAAGAGGCCAGGGTGATAACTATTTACTCATTTTACTTTGTGATATGACACACAATTGTGATGTGTAATGTACAATATAAGCTGATATTATTAAGGAAGTACATCTACTTTCGGAAACAGTAGTCTACTATTTCACTGAAGTATTAGCATCATGACATTAGCCTGTGTTGCCCGGGCAACACATACTACAGTGGTCTATGATGTAGCGTTATCTGTTTTCAATCGTTAAAATAAAAATTCCTCACATATACATTTTCGTTGTAGGATTTATTCTGACATTAGTAAACGATTTGTTGGTGAAATTACCATTACCTGTCGTTTCAAACCAGTGTAGCTCACTGCAACGCTGTAGCTTACGCGAGACACACTACAAAAACATCTACACTACACAGCTGTTTAGGAAGTCAAACAGCGACAGAACATGTTCGGCACTCTCCTTACTTAAATCAAAAGTCTATCTAACTACTAACCTGAACTTCATTGCCACAGCCTAAACATTGTCAATCTGTTCATGAAAATAATTAATTTCAGCCTAAACCGTACAACGGAACGTTAAATCCAATTCAACCAACGCAATCGCTACCAAGACGAACACAGCAGTACTGTAGTCTAGTACTGTACCGTAGTAGTACAATTTACCGGGGCAGCTTCTCCACACAGGGCTATATCGCATTTTGCGTTGTTACTGACAATGGTCGCTACCAGTGAGCTTTTTATGAATGAGAGATTTTCCACTAAATAAATGTCAAGCTTATTTACGTTTTGGGGGGCATATTTTCAGTTAGCAGATGGTACTGTTTGAATCGCGATTCAATCTTCTACTGCCGGTAACGTCGTAGAATAATCTTCAAAGGGGGTTCTTTATTCATGAATGAATGCAATATGAGTAGGCTAAATGCCTGAAAATATCATGAGAAGGGAAAAACTTAAAATGACGTTTAAATCATAGAGATTAGGTCAATTTTTACACCGGTCTGCACTAATGTCACGAAAACACTCGTGACTACCTTTGGCAGAACATTCGTTTCGCATCTGTTAACTTGGGGGATAGCTAGGCTAACTATAGCTTTACTGCAAGGCAGCTGCAGAAACGCCACAAGAAAAGAGGCCAGGGTGATAACTATTTACTCATTTTACTTTGTGATATGACACACAATTGTGATGTGTAATGTACAATATAAGCTGATATTATTAAGGAAGTACATCTACTTTCGGAAACAGTAGTCTACTATTTCACTGAAGTATTAGCATCATGACCTTAGCCTGTGTTGCCCGGGCAACACATACTACAGTGGTCTATTATATATCTGTTTTCAATCGTTAAAATAAACATTCCTCACATATAAATTTTCGTTGTATGATTTATTCTGACATTAGTAAACGATTTGTTGGTGAAATTACCTGTGGTTTCAAACCAGTGTAGCTCACTGCAACGCTGTAGCCTACTGTACCCGAGACACTAGTGTGAGTAGCTAACAAAAACTCCTCAGCTGTTTAAGTCAAACGGCAACAGAACATGTTCGGCACTCCCCTTACTCAAAAGTCTTTCAGTAGGGAAACTATCTGACTACTAACCTGAACTTCATTGCCACAGCCTAAACTTTGTCAATCTGTTCATGAAAATAATTAATTTCAGCCTAAACCGTACAACGGAACGTTAAATCGAATTCAACCAACGCAATCGCTACCAAGACGAACACAGCAGTAGTCTAGTACAGTACTGTAGTAGTAGAATTTACCGGGGCAGCTTCTCCACACAGGGCTATATCGCATTTTGCGTTGTTACTGACAATGATCGCTACCAGTGAGCTTTTTATGAATGAGCGATTTTCCACTAAATAAATGTCAAGCTTATTTACGTTTTTGGGGGCATATTTTCAGTTAGCAGATGGTACTGTTTGAATCGCGATTCTATCTTCTGCCGGTAAAGTCGTAGAATAATCTTCAAAGGGGGTTCTTTATTAATGAATGAATGCAATATGAGTAGGCTAAATGCCTGAAAATATCACGAGAAGGGACAACTTAAAAGGACGTTTAAGTCATAGAGATTAGGTCCATTTTAACACCGGTCTGCCAAATGTATTCGTTTTGATTCAGCCTGTCAGCTGCCTCTTGCAGGGGAAATGAGAAGACATCATATTTCATTCTACACTTCACTCGTATTTTGAGTTGTAAATGAGCAGCAAAAAAAAGATGCTTTTAAATCTATGTAATCTTTATAAATAATAAGTAGGCCCGATGCATTTTTATATAAAATATACAGACCCCTGTGCAACCGACGCAAGCAAGCACACCCTACAATTTCCCCAGAAATTGTATCCTCTCTAGTTATCTCTTGTTGTTTGGATGTAGTGCCGTCGTTTTGTTATACTGTAAACATTTGTTCTACTGAAAACATTTCTTTCAGACCAGGTGCAGGGTTATAGGGTTGGCTTGAATGACATATTATTAGTTCAGTACTACATACAAGACTGTATTAGAATTCCTTTTAATAATTCACTTTTTTTCTGATCTATGCACATGTTGTATTTAAGAGCCCCTGTATGGCCACATTGCTTCATGGCCAATTAGTAAGACAGAACTAGACAAGAGCTGCAGTCAGACATAGTGGAGCTGGGGCTCTGATAGTGGTAATGATGTCCAACACACACACCAACCTGCCAATCACAGTGGACACCGGAATTACCGCTTTAGCTACCGTGGTTATTTCCAAGTTTAAGGAGTTCAGAACCAACCGAAACAAGTCTTTCTAGAACTTTCTATTTCCATTCTGTTCTCTCCAGTGACTTTCACCGTAGACTTTTCCTTTGTCGACAGTCTCTACTCCTTTGTTGGTTTCCCCCGCTTCACTCAAAGACACACACACAGATGTAGGCTTTCAGACTTCAGAACGGTTTACGTTCTCCAGGAATCCCAGTCGAATCCCTTGGAATGAATCTACCTCCCTAGGAAACTTTAGTTACGGACGAGTGTCCATGCTGAGCGCACAGGAAGAGGCAGGAGTTTCTCTAAAGGGCAGACATGCGGTATGTAAATACGGACGAATGCGCCACTCCGCGGTCTGATTCCCCGGGTGGCCCTAGCCTTGCCAGGACGTGTAGAGTGTCAGGAGCAGCACATGGTGTTATATTATCTGGAAGCCGTGTTGACACCGGGAGCCCCCATTCCGTGTGGTTGCGACGTTTTTCCCCCTGCAGTTTTCAGACACATGTTCGCCTCAGGCAGCAGTGGTGGCAGGGACACCTACTCCGGGTAGGTTGGCGGAAGACGACAATGTGGCATGCGGGTGACAGTGAGGAGGGGGGGGGTAGGGCTCACCTGGGCAGACTAGCTACCCCCCCCACCACCCGCAACCCCCACCTCCATGCGCCTCGCACACACCATTACCCATTCAGCGTAGACATGCTGGAAAAAGAGCAAGCGGCAGAGGTGAGGATCACTCGGCCAATGGGAGCGTGGCATTTCTCAGCGAGCTAAGATTCGTTGTTGTGGGCTCATTATGCAGAATATGAATTGTCATATCGCATTCATTTGATGCATTAGACACTAATTATTGCTAATTGGGAGGTGAAAGCTGGCCAGGCCTCCAGTGTTCCAATAATAGCACTGACCTCTATCAGTGAAGGGAAGACGCACAATAAATCTGTAGTTGATTTCAGTATGTTGTTTTCCCCCCCAGTGCCCCGCCCTAGGCTTTCTAGAGGTGGGTGCTGGGGGAGGGGGGGGGGGTTGCTGTATGGTGAAGGTGTTTTCCTTTAGGCCCCAGGTGGTCAGTAGAATTTGGTTTGACTGCACATTGCTCTCTCTCTTTCCTTGCTGAGTACAAGTAAGAGCCTGGCGGATGGGATTGGCACTAGAAGCCTTGAGGGTGGGCTCCTCACCACAAACACTTATTGATGGGCAGTAAGTGGAGAGAGAAGCCATGAAATGAGAGCATGGGGAACATGGGTACTTTATGGCGGGGTAATCAGGTGACCATTTGAATATTCAACCCCAGGGCCAGCACTCTTAATTCCTTTCCCTCAAAACGCCACGCAAGGAGAGAGAAAGTGACAAAATGGCAATGAGCATCGAGGCAGGAATTTGCATTTTAATGTGCCTGTCGGAATCACTTTGGCTAAGAGCTGGGAGTCTGAGAGGCCAAGCGACCCCAGGGGGCACCACCAAACAACCAGTAATAGTAGTTTCTGGAAACACATCCTGTGTGGGAGGAAGTTGTTTCCAGACAGCACGGGGAGGTCATGGTGATGGGCGTGGGGGATATATTCTGAACCCTCCGAGAACCAAACTTCCATGAAACCAGATGTAGACCAGGGAAAAACCACAAGCCACAGAACACATACATATTCATCAGCCCTTGAAGTGGTTAAAAGTTTATGGCTTTCATAAACATTCTGTAGCAACTCTTTCTAAAGGCTTCAGTGTCTCTGAAATATGTCCCTACCCCTATGGTATTATTTTTCTGCCAAACGTTTGAGTGAACAGGCTTTATGTCTGATAAGCTTCTGACTGTCATGTTAGCCGTCAGTTCATTCAGGCAAAGCTTCCTAAAACAGCGATGGATACAAAAGTTCCTGAAAGTGCACTCAAAGACATCACTTATTTTGCGTCGCAGCACTGCAGTAATACCATTTCCCTTATCCACATGAGCTAACTAAATAACTGCTAATTAGCTATGTCATGTTATGGCAATGTGAAAAAGAAAACAGGGGTCAAAAAGCTATTGATGTGTCTGCCGTTATCCCCAAAATAACAGAGGAATAGCCCAAACTTGATTTTCCACTTGTGTATGAAGCACTACACTCATTTAGGAGGGATTTGAAGGTGTGAAACCAATTTAAGTTGAGAAAAATCTGGTTTGCAATTTAACATCCTCAATCACTTTGTCATTTGGCAGAAGTTGAGCTCAGCGTTGAGCGTGTTGATTAAATCCGTTCAATTTGAACCCGCCTTTGGCCGGTGTGTCTTTTACATATCGGTGGCCAAGGTGTCCCTCAAGAGGATGCCAAGACACATGTGAGTGACACTTCTGACAGCTTCGACTGTCACAGACAGGCAGAGCCAGATGAAAGGAAGTCATTAGGAAACAGGAGCCATCTTGGAAGGAGACGGTTCAAGGTGATGCCGTCCATCCAAAGCCTCACCTCTGGTCTTGCGTCGTATTTCACCAGACAGCTCTCTTCACAAGCGTGGAGCTCCATGGTTCTCCAACTGATCCCACTCAACCTCCCCCCTCCCCTCCCCCCTCCCCCCTCTCCCCCTCCCCTCCCCTTTCCTTGGAGGACTAGTTGAACAAGGCCACACATAATCGCCCCATCTCTCACAGTCTCCAACTCTCCACTCGTGCTGGTTCTCGATCTCTCATTGACTCATCTCGAGTTAAAAAGCACACTTCCCGTGACTCTAAACACTGTTATTGTGCACTCTCTCTTTCTCTCTCTCTCTCTCTCTATCTCTGTCTCTCTCACTCACTCTCCACTTCTCTCTTCCTCTCCCCTGTCATCTAAACGCGTTACCACGCCGGCATCGAAGGGCTGGCTTCCGCCCGATATTACTGCAACACTCCCAGACCCGGGACCTAATTTGATTGGAAAAGCTTCCCCGTTCTCAGAGCTCTCCGTATTCACTTAATAAAAGCCATCCCATTGTTTTGGGCCTCCGACAGAATTTCGCACAAATTCAATTTCCGTCATTGCACTTCGGAGCAACAACAACATCCGGCTCGCCTCATTGCTTTCTTTAGCGAGGTTTGTTTGCTTTAAAGCCATTACGTAGCATGTTGGACGGAGGGAGAGGGAGGCCAGGGGATAAACGACCTGACCAGTGTGTTTCCAGTCCCTCTCTCATTACCTCTTCTTTGTTCTCCTGCTGTGTATTGCAGGCAGGATATCCCTGACCACAGCAGTTTGATTCCCTAACAACTTCTCTGACTTCCAGAGCCCTTTGATGAATTTCATTACAGGGTGTGTGTGTGTGTGTCTGTGTAACAGAGACAAAGTGAGAGGGTAGGGAGATAAAGAGCTACAGAACCAGAGAGAGAGACTTAAACATATATAGAGAGTATACAGAGCCCGCCAACCCCCACCCCCACCCCTACCCCCCCCCCACACACACACCCAACCCTGGCTGGGCCTGTAGGGAACGACGCAGACAGAATTAGATTGGGAGGAGATGAGCCCGTCTTCCTGTGAGTCATTTCCTCTGGGGAACGTAGTTCTTGAGGGGTTTGTATGCAGGTGAGAGGTCGGCTGATTACCTGCAGCTCTCTCTCTCGGTCTCCGCGTCCCTCGGCCTGACCTCATTGATTCACTTCTCCCCCTACTTCTGCTTCCTGCATCTTTCTTGTTTATCCACCCGTCTTTCCAACCAACAGCCCAGCCCTGACCCAGAGTGCCCACAATGAAGTGGTGATGTTGTCTGTAATGGGCAAATAAAAAAGTCAAGCAATTGTTCTTCAATTGCTTTGTAGCACAGGAAGTGGCCACTTAAAGCAATCTCTCCTCTGTCTTTCTCTCCCGTTCTCTCTATTTGTCCCTCTCTCCGTCTTTCTGCCTCTCTTTCTTTCTGCTTCCGCTTTCCAACTCTCTCTCTCTCTTTCTTCCTATCTTGCTCTGTCAGTCTGATGGAGATCTCGCTCTCTCTGGCACTCCATCTCTCCGCCCCATCCTTTTTCTCCTCGTTTCTCTGTATCACCTCTCCCTCTCTCCCCCTCTCTCCCCCTCTCCCCCTATCTCTCTCTCTCTCACTCACTCACTCTCTCTCTCTCTCTGTCCCTCTCTCTTTCTCTTTCTCTCTCTCTCTCTCTTCCCCTCTCTCCTCTCTCTCTCTCTCTCTCTCTTTGTTTTCCTCTCCCCCTGTCTCCCCAGTCCCTCTTGCAACCCCAGTCCCACCAGATGCTGAGTGCTGATTCACAAGAAACGGCCTGAGAAACAAATTGGGCCATTACCTGCCGGCTTAATGGGAACTGGAACAACCCTAGTAGTTAAAGATTTAACAGCAGGCAGCATGGGTAGTGGCAGTTTAGAGACCACAGGAACTACTGAATACGTTTTGTAGTACTACTTGGAGGATGGTGGATGACTGAAGAAGACTGGCATAGGCAGCGAAACTGTGGGCGTGGCTGACAGGGTCTGGAGCTCCTGGAGGTGGGCTACTCCCCTCAAGGTGCCTGCAGCTGGAGGAGCTGGAGAGGTGAGGAGGGGATGGAGAGGGGGGTGAGGAGAAACACACACCCGAGGGGTGGAACATGTTAACGCAGTGCTCACACTCACCTGTCGACTGGTGTACATGTTGTGAGTCGTCGGTGGGAATCAGGTGCGTAATGATGTGTTTGACTGTTACCTAATCAGTTGTGTAATGGATGTGCTGGAGGGTCAACAGATGTGTGGTTGTGATGGCAGATGGGAGTTGGGCTGTGTTTTTCTCCACAACTTCAATTAGATTGAATTCCATACAAGTAGGAAAGGGGGGGGGGGGGGAGAAATGGCCATTCAACCTCACATGGAAAGGGAACTGAGGAAATGGCAGTACATATGCCTTTTACTCCTGGTCGCAAATACTCATGTCGATGATATGAAGGGAATAGGAAGTTAATGTAATATTCATGAGCTCTGATACAATTACAAATTACACAAACGTCCTCTCTGTCTCACTCGCCGTGTGAGGTAATACGATTTACTTCCCCGGACACGGAAAAAACAATTTTGAAGATGACTTAGTAATCGCATGGCAGGAAATGAAGAATCCAGGTTGCAGTGGACAAATTACCTCGTTATTGGACGTTTGTCCGAGCTGGGATTAAAATTGGGGCTGTTCCAGCAGCCTGGAATCTGATTGTAATTTATATGACAATGGGGGAGACTGTGCTGTCGTCTCCATCTCTAAAGGTTGGCAGAAATGATAGCTCATCACCAGCAGCATTCGAGTCTCACAGAGTCATCATGCGGGAGTGAGGAAGCGAGCTTTGATGTAAGTACTTCAGTCTGAATTTACCTGCCTGTCTGCCGCCCCGCAAATTGGTTTCCTCAGCGAAATGTGCAACGTTTTAACTCTGCTACAGCAAAACTAGCCTGCAATGTGTCTCCTTTATTTCGCTCCTCCGCAATTCAATCGCTCTCTCATCACTCGTTTTTTCACCTTCCTCACACACACACACACACACACACACACACCCACACAAAGCACACAAAAAGCACACACAAGCACACCACCATTCTCTCTCTCTCTCTCTCTCTATCTCTCTCTCTCTCTCTCTCTCTCGGAGGTTGAAGCCTGTTCAATCGGATCCTCTGTATTGCTCCGGCCAATTGGCAGCGAGAGTGGAGGTGTGTGGAGCAGAGGATGTTTACGGGAAGCAGGCAGGACCTCACCCCCCCTCCGCCTCCTCCCCCCCCCCCACCCACCCACACACACAAACCCACACACACAGCCCAGCCACACACCGCTGATCCCCCCAAGCGTGACTGGCAGCCAGGTGGAGAGTGTCAGAGATGGAGCCTCCTCCGCTCCTGTCCTTGTGTTCCTCGTCTGGGGCTGTGGGAGGCCAATTAGGCCCGGCCCACGAGCAGAGCCATTAGAAAAGCACAGATGCATCTCCAAACAGCCCATCACTCATATGCCTCACTGGGGTCAGAGGGAGATAAAATGGCCGCCCTTTAGAGAACTACTGTTCCTCTGTAAGTCTTCCTTTTTTTTCACCACGCGTATTCATTATTTAAATGTGTTGGCTAAAGGTACCCTTGTAATTAGTTGTGTTTGGCAAGAGTGGCACACGCTTGGCTACAATAGGTTCTCATTTGCGGTTTTGGCACGCAACTGGTTGTCAAATTGTTTGGCTCTGTGTAAAACTAAACACACAGCAAACCTCTGGGTCTCCAGTAGCCTTGAGAACACACTGTAGATGGTACTACCATGCTTTATATTCACATCATTAAAGCACAACACAGCAGTTTCCATTTGCCCAGGAATAATTTCCTCTCTCGCACCTACAGCAGAAGGCCGTATGTCCATCTGGCAAATCGAATCAGAGTGGATTTCAACGAAAACAGCAGCGTATCTTTCTAGATTGATGTCACTGTCGGATCCACAACCTGTCCATTTGGGTTGTGATATCAGACACAGCGTTGTATTAGGAGAGGAGGGAGGAAGGTGGAGGCTCGCTGAGGTGACAAAAGAGGCTAGCTGAGCTGGAGAAGCTAGCTGAGGTGGAGCAGAAAATGAAGAGAGCAGCTGAGCTGGAGGAGGAAGTGCAGAGGCTAGCTGAGCTGGAGGAGGAAGTGCAGAGGCTAGCTGAGCTGGAGGAGGAGGAAGTGCAGAGGCTAGCTGAGCTGGAGGAGGAGGAAGTGCATAGGCTAGCTGAGCTGGAGGAGGAGGAAGTGCAGAGGCTATAGCTTCGCGGTTTGAAGAACTCTGCCCAGCCTCCAGCCCCGGGACCTCCACGGTGTTGAGCAGAGCATAAACAGCTGCCGGGTGTCAGACAGGTGCAGATCAGAATCTCGTCAGGAGTTAATGACTGTAATTAGAGTCAAGGAGACGCGGTTGGTTTGGACTGTGAAACCTCTGACGTGCATCCACTCCACTAGCGAGAGGCACTACGGTATGCTCCGAATGTGATAGATTTGTTTTCCAACATCAATATGTAGCGCAGCTCTCTCTACCCTTGGCTGTGTGTCTCATTGACAGCTAGGCATGGATAAGCTTCTGAGAAGAGACAGACAGGGGAACAAACTTGGTATGGCTGTCGAGATTGTGTATCCTTTAAAAACCTTGTGGGGCACCTCACAGAAATCAATTAAATGTAAGAACCAGACGGCATCCGGCTTCTGGAGTCTCGTCTTCTAGAGGGAAAAGGAAGTAGCGGTGTGTTTGAAGTCAAACAAAAGAGGAAGGACAACCGGATAAAGGAGGGAAAACAGCAATGGATGGAGGGAGGGATTTGTTGACTCTAAAAAGAGTTTTTTTCCCCTTCCTACTCTGACTGTTTGACTAGCAAAAGTAAGCATTAAAGACAACAAAGTGAAACATACCAATTACTAGCTATATTATTTGTGTTTGTGTGTATGAGAGTCCGTTAAGGCCGAAATTCAAACCCAGCCTCTCACACGCCATCCTTTTCTCTCCAACTCATTATTTTCCTGCACACACCATCTCACATAACACATCAAACTCGCGTACACACCATCATTTTGCATTGTGGAAGTATGAGTATGATGGTGTATGTCGAAGTATGTGATTGACACACATCCCCTTTGGTGTGGGGGCTTTGAGCTGTCAGCACCTGCCTGGTCGTCGGTCTGCCAACGCTGGACCTGGTCGCCAACCGGAAACCAGTCTCCATGACGGGCAACAGCGAGTTTCCCGGTCCCTTCCCACATCTACTAAGTTAAATCATGGATTTTGGTGTTTCAAAACCCATTGACATTTCCCTGCTGTTTGACTATTTTAAGCCTGTGTTCTGCTCCTCTCTTTCACTAACCGTCTCTGGAGGAGGGGATCCCTCGCTGAATTGCTACTCCCAAGGTTTCTTCCATTTTTCTCCTCTAGTGAGTTTTTCTGGGAGTTTTTCCTTGTCTTCCTTGAGAGTTTAGGTTGGTTGAGGGGCAGTTGTATGGGCGTATGTGAAGCCCTCTGTGACATGCTTGCGTGTAAAAAGGGCTATACAAATACATTTTGATTTGATTTGATGTGAAAGAGGATGATGGTGTGTGAGAAGTTTAGGCCTAAACAGCCACTCATATTTGTGTGTGGTTTTGCTTCCACTTCTATGTAGTTTGACTGTTGAAAGAGGTAAGACTAAATAAAGTACTGTACTTTACTTTTTCGTCTGTAAAAACATTTCCTTCTGAAGAAGATACTGTGCTCGAGGCAGGTACACTCTCTCAAACTCTCTCACTCCACCAACCCCTTCCTCCCCTCCTCCCCCCCCCCCCCCCATTTCATCCGTCCACTATCCGCCAATATTTATTTTCTATCCCCACTGTCTATCCTCTTGCCTTATTTTCTGAGAGTCTCTGAGCGAGAGTCGGGGGCAGCCGCCAGGCTGTGTCTTAGGTTGACACCTGACACAGCCTCTGGAACGCAGTCAATAAAGCCGTCTAATTGAGTGCCACTGGCTGCTGTTTATTGACAAAATAAGACCTGGGAATTAGGTGTGTCTCCCGTGGCCGCTTCTCGCTCGGCGCATCTCTGCCTGCCCGACACCTGTCCTCGGCCCATCCATCACGGGGCTCAGCTTGGTCCTCGACACGTCAAAAGATAGCCAGCCTGCTTGAAAAACAACAACTTCTTTGTCTTCCCTCCTTACCAGAGGGGACGTGTGTGGGGCAGCAACATGTTGCCGTTGACAAACAAAGTCATTGGTTTACCTAGCATTTCGTCTGAATTGTTACGCCCTCCATTTAAAACGTCCTCTTTCTACCAACGCATTGTGTGTCGTTAGAATTGGTCATTTGATTGTTTGTTTATTTAGCCTAACATTTACGTTGATTGTCCTCACACTGATTAAATGTCGGTTAATTAAAGAGCAAAATACACTGTGGACTGTTTTGTTGACTGGCCTTTTGAGTAATTTGAGTTTGGTAATTGGAATCAGTATAGCATTGCACTGTGCGTGTCAGTGTAGGCTACCTTTCATTATAATCACGTGATTTCGATTTGTTAATAGCTGCTTAAATGAGTTGTAGCTACAGGGTTAGGTAGGGCCTTACCATGTGTATTTATAATACACCCCAAAAAATATCATTTAGACAACAGTGACCAAATGTCTCGTGCTGAACGGAATGTTCAGACAACAGCAATTCCGCGAAAATTGCCCACAGACATTAGCATCATAATAGGAGGTTTATCTACAGATGTTTGTATGCTGTGTATAGTGTGTCCATTTGTCACCGTGTGTTTCTCCTAATATTTATCTTTATTTACGTCCGTCACAATAAGAACCAGTGAATGTGGAGCCAAGCAGGTGCATCACAGCGAAACCGACTCGGCTGGTAATTAATTAGCGTTCCGCGCTTCTAAACACTATCTTTGCCGCGTTGCCGAGGAGTCACCGATAAGATTCCCAGCTCCCAGGGTCTCTCTCTACCTGCTTAATTAGGGGACAAGCCTGTGTCTGGCTCTCTGGCACTCAGCAGGAACAGTCTTATCAGCCCCCTTTACCCCGCACCCCCTTTCACTTCCCCCAAATTTACTTTAACCATATGATAAGGGGAGGGCACATGATGGCATCCGCCGGCAGACATGAACCGACTTTATCTGACTGAGTATAGTCGAGTCTCCAGGGGTGAGGTGGCCATTTGGTGGACGGGGGGGGGGACGGGGGGGGGGGGGGGGGGGACAGGGGGGGGGGAATTGGAGAACAACAACAAAAAAGAAAAAAGGAACAGCTGTGACGACCGTGACTGAGATAAGAGCACGCCACCCCCCACCCCCTCTCACTCTTACCGCGGTCTTTCCCGACTCTGACCTCCCTCCCTCCTCCTCGGTTCCTCTCTTCCACAGTTCCTCTCCGCACACACATCCCGTTCTGCCCGGGATCTCGGGGGCCAGGTGGGGGAGATAAGAGGCCGATTGTGGCGCCGACCGACCGGCGGGCCGGAGGACGGCAGGCGACCGCGTCTCCGGTGACAGTGATGAACGAGCCTGCCGACCCTCTGATAATTTGTCACTCACGGCCGGAGAGAGGTCCATTAATCAAAACGAGCAGTGGCACCACCGCCTTTTCGAACACCCGCCAGCTTCCATTCCTCCAGAACCTTCCTTTACCAGCCTCCCACCCCATCCCTGAGCGACAACCTTCTGAGACGAGTCGCCACAATCCCCCGTGTGGTGACTAGCTGCACTCACCGAGTGGTAGCTGTTCGGTGTCCAAGACATGACACACCCAGGGGGGAAGGGAGTACTTCTCTCTGAGGTCCGTGGATGGGTTCTCTGCACCCAGCTGGAGAGGTGGGCAGGCCAGCAGACACAGGGAGGAGGCGACCTGACCCTAGGCCCTCCCCACCAGCCAGGATGCTGCCCATACAGCTGGGGGTAGATTGATTGATCCATCTCTGGTGTAATGCACCAGGCGTTCCCTCCGACAGAGGGAAGCTTGGTCGTGTCCAGAATGCTTGGTTGTTTCTCCTCAGACCTGGGTCCGGTCCGAACGCAGCTCATCCTCTCCAGAGAGGTGCCCATTACCCTGGCTATATGGAGCAGTAATCTTGTTAAGCCTCCGTCCCCACGGAGGCCTGTCACGGGGGGTTGGGTTTCGTCAATAAGTGACCCGTTGCACTGAAAATGAGATTGAACCGGTTTTCTTTTTTTTTGTTGCAGGCAAGACACAGGCGTAAAGGCACACAGACAGACACACATACCTCAGGCCGACAGGAAATGCTCTTGTGTGGGGAACAAATCTCATTTAATGAGAGACGGGGCCTAACCTGCTTGCTCTGACACGGGCCTCTAATGACAGCCATTTGGAGGCTTTTCTGTTTACCCCATCCTTATGGGGGAGTGGATTTAATTAGAAATGGCAGTTGTTTTTCAAGCAGAACAGCTCGAGCTGTTGTCCTGAAAGACCCCCCCAAAGAAATTCAGATCTGTCGTGAGCAACAGCTGCTGAAAAGAAATGGTCAGGAAATTGTCTTTTGCTGACAGACTAAAGCAACGACGAGTGAAATGCCAGGCATCTCCGTTTTCCTCCACAGAACAGTGACACGTGTACAATCCCCATACCTCTACGAGACGGAAAGATATAGGCCTCGACACGGCGGAGAAGGAAAAGAGTGACAATGACAACCGAGGCGGCAGCCAAGTAAAGCACGCCGGCAAAAGCCGGCGCAGACTCGTTGCCACATGTCAACGTTGCCCTCGACAGGCGTCCGGGACTCGCTCTCAGACGCCGCCACACTCTCACACACACCCCCCTCCCCCCCCCCCCCTCACCTCCATCCGCCGCTCCCCTCGCCCCCCCACTCCCTGTTCCTTTCACCATACGGCATCATTTACCCCCCAGGAAAAGCAGCAAAAAACATTCCCTCAGAACTGCTCCCCCTCGACTCCAGCGCTCTGTAACTGCCTATCTGCAAACGCCAGCTCATTTCCCAACGCAGGCTCCACAGTTGGACTCAAACGCGGGTTCCCGCTCATTCTTATGCATCGCTCTTGCCAAACAGCGCATCGACCATGGAGGAGGAAGGGCCTCGAGTTTTGCCGAGACCCCATTTTGCTGCTTGGAGATATCAAGAGGAGCAGCCTGTGAGTTTTAGGGAGAAAGTTTCTGTATTTGATGGGTCGGGGGAGCTTCTAAAGAACTGAATTAAACAGGACTGAATGGATGAGTTGGGCCGTGGCAGTCCTGTGCTAACTCTGGCTCCAAATGAGTCGGTGGGAGTCTCTCGCGGGGGGGGGGGGGGGGGGGAGGGGGGCGAGGTGCGGACGGATGTGCAGCTGTTGGCGGCTAATGGGAATGTGTGCTCTGGAAGTGTGCCGGAGAGATGTCACTCTGGGCCCTCCCTCCTCTGCCAGCCTCCTTCCTTACCTTCCTCCCTCCGTCCGCTTCCCTCCCTCTCTCCAATCCCGGGGTCGCGCGCCCTTGTCTTGCGCCGGTGGTCTCTCGGCTTGCCCTGCCTCCAGCCCCCCCGGTCACCAGCTGTTAGCTCCAACCATCTGCCTAAGTGGTGGTGGCTGCAACTCCACCCCACACACGCACTCCCTCCTCCGAGGCAAGGTGGGGGCCATTGGCAACCCAGCCCCAACCCCACCCCCACCCTCCGCACTCATCTGCCAAACATTTTAGACATTTATGAAAGCAGCACTTACTATCTCCTCCCCGTGACGCGTGCTACGATGAGGTTTTGGCTGCCGGGGGCCTGGGAGAGGCTGCTGTCCTGAGGTCCTTCAACCTCACAAGGCGTGGGAGAGGCTGCTGTCCTGAGGTCCTTCAACCTCACAAGGCCTGGGAGAGGCTGCTGTCCTGAGGTCCTTCAACCTCACGAGGCCTGGGAGAGGCTGCTGTCCTGGGGTCCTTCAACCTCACGAGGCCTGGGAGAGGCTGCTGTCCTGAGGTCCTTCAACCCCACGAGGCCTGGGAGAGGCTACTGTCCTGAGGTCCTTCGACCTCACAAGGCCTGGGAGAGGCTGCTGTCCTGAGGTCCTTCAACCTCACGAGGAATACGAGAGGCTGCTGTCCTGAGGTCCTTCAACCTCACGAGGAATACGAGAGGCTGCTGTCCTGAGGTCCTTCGACCTCACGAGGCCTGGGAGAGGCTGCTGTCCTGAGGTCCTTCGACCTCACGAGGCCTGGGAGAGGCTGCTGTCCAGAGGTCCTTCGACCTCACGAGGCCTGGGAGAGGCTGCTGTACTGAGCTCCTTCCTCTGAGGAGAACAGCAGATTTCTGACCCAGGCCAACAGAGAAGCTTAACAATAAGCTCTCGTGCTCCTGTATTGCTGCCCCGACATCCCCATGTGAGCCCATCTCTCTGAGTGTCACACAGAGTCAGCTGCTGCGGGTGCTTCGCTGACTCAAGTGTCAGCCTGTGCCGACTTTGATCAAATGAGGTGGGCGGCAATGTGTTGTGAACGCGCTGCCGGCTTCCTCGCCTCAGCCGTGTTCAGCAGGTGTGCCAGTGAGGTGAAACGCGGTCCGTCTGGAAACGCAGGGCAGGAAAAAGCCCGGAGGAGTTTCGCTTGGCACCGTCGCCTCCGTTCAGATTTCACGTGGAGTTATGTGGCTTCAACCGTGAGTCTTGAGAGGGCGCTGAGTTTGAACTGGGAGTTTTGCTTTGCAACAGGAGCTGTCTCTTTTGCTATGAAGTGATAGGAGATGGGGGGGTGGGAGGGGGTGGGTGGAATCACCTTGTAGAGAGAGGCCAAGAGAGGGGATGGTAAACAATGTTTTCAACATTTATTTTTCTCTCTTGGTCTCTATCTCTCTCTCTCACACTCCCGTCTCTCTCTCTACCTCTCCGTACCGCTGGTCACCCACTCAAATAAATTCCAGTCAACAACGGCTGAAAGGTAGTTAGGAAAAGAAAACGTGAAATTTGTTTCCTCTGAAAAGATGACCTCGCAAATAATTCTCCAAACTCAAAGCACAGTCTGTTCTGCGTTCGTGTTTTCCTCTGAAAAGACAGCGAGAGGTAGCACGGTTTAGAAGGGTATGCAAATGAGCTGTTCTCTGCATAACCTATCCCATTAGCAGCTAATCAAGGCGCCTGCTCCTCAGCATATGTTAATAAAGCTGTCATCGAAATAATTGAGACTCACGTTGTAAGTAGCTGCTTAATCTACCTTATAGAAAGAGTCTACTTGCCCATACGGCGAGAGGGGGGGGGGGCAGCAGAGGGAGAGAGAAAAAGAGAGAAAGAGAGAGAACGAGCAAATCTTCTCATCCCATTCCCCCCTCCTAACATTGAAGAGCTTTGTGAAATTCAACCCGCTACTACAGCAGTTCCCTAATACACCAGCGCCGCCTGACAAAAGTGGGAAGCGAGAGAGTTTGATCCAGAACACGTCCTTGCTCCAACGTGTTCGGTAAGCCTGGTGGTGAGGAGCATTGAATATTCATGATGAACGTCTCTGTGCCTCCGAGGTGGCTGTGAGGACCCCCCCCCCCACAGCCCAACACCCCTAATTTAAAAAAGAACGAAGGGGTTTCATTAACGGCCATCTCCTTTCGGAAAGCGTTTGGCCTTTTGTCTGTCATTTCTACTTAATTCCCTCTGTCACAGAGGAGCAACTCTAATGCCAGGGCCACACACACCATCACAGGAGTGTGTGAGAGAGAGAGAGAGAGAGAGAGAGAGAGAGAGAGAGAGAGAGAGAGAGAGAGAGGGAGAAGAAGAAGGGAGAAAGAGATAGAGAGAGAGAGGGAGAAGAAGAAGGGAGAAAGAGATAGAGAGAGGGAGCCAGTGAAGAAAGGATGAAGAGGGCGAAACACGACGGCGCCTAGCGAGCTAGCGGAGTGCTTACAAGCAAACCGAAGCTCGTCTCTGCCCTGTCTCGCCTGATTGGCCGAGCCGTCAGTGCTTTGAATGGGTAATGGAGTCCCCCTTCGCTCCTCTCGTCGCTGTGTGCACGCCGCTGATGGAATGTGATGTATCGGGCCGGGCCCACGCTCGGCTTCCACCGGTGTCTGTGTGTGTCAGTAAATAATGCAGGGCGCCACCCATGTGACGCAGAGCGTGAGAGGCAAGTCGCAGAGGGAGAGGGGGGGGGGGGTAGGGGGTTGTAGGGGTGGGGCGGTTGGGGGGGGGGTGACTAATGAGGTGGCACCGCCCTGAAGCCGCCAGCCTGTGTACATCTACCCGCCCCTTGTCGTGCCCAAACACACACGCGCGCATGTGCGTACGTGCACACTCTTGGACAAAAACACGCCGTGTGTCTAACTCCAGAGCCTCGGCGCTGCCTTTCCCCTGGGAGTGTTCACGATGTGGGGGATCAACGATGAGCGCGCGAGCAGGGTCTCAATCTCCTCTTACAAGACGCAAAGGCCCTCAGAGCTCCTCCACGCCCTCAGACTCCATCGATTGTGTCAATTCAATCACGGTCAAACAGCTAGCTGGGAATAGCATAGCCAAGACCCCGTCCTGTGACAACGCCTTGTTGGAAGGCTCCAGTTGTAGGAAGCCCCGCGAATGAGCAGCCAGTGTCATGTGACATTTTTAGTGCTCATGCCGGGGGAATGGTTCCCCCGGGCATGTAGAGAAAAGCCCCTCAGGTGATATTCAAACAGGCGCGTGGACCTGTTACCGCGTCAGTTCCTTCCTGTGAGACTGCAACGGCAGCTGGGGATGTCACAACGCAGTATGGGAACGGTAGTCTGGCTTTTCAGCTGTGGACTCAGCCTATGGATAGCTGGGTGTTTCTTGTAAGTTTTTTTTTTTTTTTTTTTTTGCCATTCCCGGGAGATTCTTTAACACAGCATCCGCCACAAACAAGCCGATGCTGTCATTCCTGTCTGCAAAAGTACCCTAATTGGGCAAATCAGAACACACTATTTTTGCCGAGCCTGCTACACTTGTCCTCACTCTTCTCCATATCTCTCTTCGTGTCGACTTACCTCTGTCTCTCCGTGTGTCCCCCCGCCAACTGTCATCCCTTCTATCTGCTAATGCCTCGCTCGCTCCTGTTCTCTCTCCTTCTCATCCCCCTCTGTTCCTCCCTCTCTCTCTCCTTGCTCTTCTATCTCTCTCACTGTCTTCTTCCCCCTTGCTCTCATTCTCCCGCTCCAATCCCTTCTTTCTCACCCCCCCCCCCCCCCCCCCCCCCCCCAAACACACATACTCCTTATTCTCTCTCTCTGTCCTACACCACTGTAGGAGATCAGCCTCTTTTAACATTCCAGCAGGATCCGCAGCAGAGAGCCCGGGCCGATGACGCCTTTTAATATCCAAGTGGAGCTTGTGAGGGGGGGAAATGTGAAGCAGACGGCCGGGCGAGAATTCATTATCTGGACCCTTCCACCACCCACGCCAGCTGCCGCCTCGTCCATTCCATCTCTCTTCCCCCCCCCCCCCCGAAATGCGCTCCCGTCCTCCACATAGATTGTGACCCCATTACACTGTCAAAAATCCAGATTTCTGATGAGACCTGCTGTTCTGGCTCTGAAAAAAAATTAAAATAAAATGTCCTCATGCTACTGAAAATATACACATTGCGCACACACACACACGCGCGCACACACACACACGCAAGAGCGTGCACACACTGTTGCCTCCCCTCCATTCTCTCCTCTGGTCTCATTCCTCATGCTGGATGAGATCCACATATACATAGATTTTTGAAGGGAAGGGCAGTGTGCACAGAGTGAGGGCTTCGACGAAATGAAATTCACTTTGGCCCACAAGAGGGAGGGGAGAGAGAGGCAGACAGTGAAAGAGACAGGGAGCGGCCACTAGTTTTAACAGCGGGCACGTTGTCTTGTTGTCACGTTGACACAAGCACACACCCTCACACACACAGGAAACCTACACACTGACATCCTCTCACGAGGGGCTCTCCTAGAGACGACAGCAGTCTCTCCCCTCGTACGACCGAAAGAGCCCACTCACTGTGTGGCCAAATCAGGGCATCAGATGCTGTAGGCATTTCCAGCCTCCAGCCCCGGTCCTAAGGTGTGTGAAAATACATAATCTGGAGATTGTGTTCTGCTGCTGAGCGGGGATTTGGCGGGAACACGCTTGCTCGGTGGACAGGACCTCATGGCCCCTGCAGCGACGTTTGGGAGGGGAGTGAGCGCAAGTCGCGTGGCTCTCTCAGAACCCCAGTCCCTCGGCTGTCACTCAAACCCACGCAACCATATCCTTGACGCCCGCCGTGAGACGGCTCTTTAGTCAAAAACAAAGCCCTGTTTGTCCAGGCTTGAGAAAGAGAGAGAGAGAGAGAGACAGAAAGAGACAGAGAGAGAGGGGGGAGAGAGCAACAGAGAGAGTGAGGGGAGAACGACAGAGAGAGAGAGAGCGACAGACAGACAGAGAGAGAGACAGAGAGAGAGAGAGAGAGAGAGAGAGAGAGGATGAGGCAGAGGCGTGCTCCGCCGTCCACCTCCACTCTAAACCAAATGAGCTGTGATGGAGAATGGCGGCGGCCATCGGCGTAATGGGATTCAGAGCACGACGCAGAGGAAGAACCTGCGCCGTTTCCACATCCGGACTCTGGCCTTTTGGACCTGCATTACGGCTTAATGGCCGCGAGTGACGGGGTGGACCTCTCCTCCGTGAGTGACACGTGCCCGTCCCTGCAGGAGGGGGAGGCGGGGGGGGGGGGTTCTCCGCGCGACAAACAGGAAGATCGCCCGGCCACAATCGTTGGTCGTGGGTAGAGCCGTGCGATCACGTGGCGAGAGGGGGACAAATGAGTGAGACACTGTGAGGGTGGAGAGAGAGAGAGAGGGAGAGGGAGAGGGAGAGAGGAAGAGGAAGAGAGAGAGAGAGAGAGAGATGAGAGAGAGGGGGGGGGGGAGGGAGGGAGAGAGAGGAGAGGGAGAGGGAGAGAGACGGCTGCTGGACGGAATTCTTGGCTCGGTGGTTTTCACAGCTCATTGTGTGACTTCCTGTTGCATCGGCGGACATGTGGTGATATACAAGGGTCAAGGGTAGTCTGATTGGTTGATGTCACAGATAATAGTAGGGTCTAAAAGGTCACGTGGAGCATTGTTCTCCAGATTCTTCTTCTACTGAGGTTCTTCTCCTCAGCTCCTCTTCCTTGCTCTCCTCTCTCTCACTCTCTCTCCGATTGACAATAGTAGTAGAGAAGTAGAGAAGATAGTACGGTAGAGAAGGTACGATTTATAACCTTCACTTAACATGTTTGCATTGTAACTGATTGAATTCATTTAGCAAAGCTATTAAATATCAATCTCTTCTCACTTTACCTGGACCATATTGTTTTCATTTAACCTACAGAACCAAATCACTGCAATGCCAGAATATTTGGTTAATATTAATGCACTGTTCCAGTAGATCAAGGGGCATTGTTTTGGTGGTTTGACCTATGTAAAAACCCCTACAAGGGTTGTTTAATAAGGCCTGGGGAAGGGCACAAGCCTGTTAGGCAAACACATTGAAAGATATCACACAAGAGGACAAGTATTTCAAACTAATGAAGAACAACTTTATCGGGCCAAATCTGAACCACTTTTGTACTTTGAAATGATAACAAATTGTTTGGCTGTCATGCTCGAACCACTTTGGTCACTGGTTGGTTTTCCCAATTCTCTGGAATGAATCACATACCTACAAATGGAAGAAACTCACTTTTTGTCATTTGGTTGCGACAGGCCACCCGTAGCCCATTTTGCAGCTCAGACACACATGCACACCACACTTGTCTCTACGCTGAGAAAGGTGTCCAAGCAATTACTTTCAGGGCCTCCTCTTCCTGTGCGGCCCAGCCTGTGAGGCTGGGTCATGGAGAATATTAAACGGCTGTTTTTGCCTCTCCCACCATGAGCTTAATCTATGGAGCTGTCAGGGCTGTGTTGCTACGACGACTTGGCTGCTGGCCCGAGGAGCCAGCAGATTTACTGTTACACTCCTTGCACACACACACACACACACACACACACACACACATGCACGCGCTCCCACACATACATGCACGCACCTGTGCAGCACATGCACTCCATGCGACACAAGTGTCCACGCACACATCGAGACACACGTGTAGACAGACACACAATGCTCACGCACATACCTTCTAACAAACACACGGTACCAACCCTCTGCCCCCCCCCCCCCCCCCCCCCCCCCCGCATGCTGTGTGGAGACACTGGTGGCTTAGGAGGAGAAGGAAAGTAATCGTTCCTTCTGCTCAAGACACACCGGAGCCGGTGGGGAGATGGATGGGGGCCAGCTTCCGCACGTACCCAAAGCATGAAATGCACGGCAAACATTGAACGGATGTCAGTATGAAAGAGTGCGTGTGTGTGTTGAGAGAGAGGGATACAGTGAAAGAAGGAGAGGGAGATGGAGACAAAGGAAGATGTAGAAAGGGCGACAAGAGAAGTGGAAGGGAAGCTCAAGTGGCGTTGAAACCAAAGAGAAGGAGAGGGAGAGAGAGAGAGAGAGAGAGAGAGAGAGAGAGAGAGAGAGAGAGAGAGAGAGAGAGAGAGAGAGAGAGGGAGGGAGGGGATGTTTGAGGAAGAGGAAGAAGAGAAAGAGAGAGAGAGAGAGAGAGAGAGAGGAGAGAGAGAGAGAGATGTTTGAGGAAGAGGAAGAAGAGAAAGAGAGAGAGAGAGAGAGAGAGAGAGAGAGAGAGAGAGAGAGAGAGAGAGAGAGAGGGAGGGGGCTAAGAGGGGAAGATAGATACACACAATTTAATTGTCTCTTCCTGTGAACCGTACAGGTACATGTCTCCAGGGAGGACGCAGTCTGACTCATCCAAACATTGTTCTCATCCTCTCCCCGTCTATCCTACCCCGTGGGCCTGTTCTCTGATCGCTTGGAAAACTGGGTCTGGGTGCACCTTCATTAGAATGGATATTATGCAGGAGGTAAACACTGCAAAAGGCTGGGCTGAGTCCACTGTTATGTCTTCCTGCTGGGAATGGTCACCGGAAACCTGCGTGTAGGAGCAGCCTGGATATTTCGACTGCTGTCACCATCCACGCTGCACAGTTCAATCAGGTATTTTCTATGGTTCTCACAAAGCATTTGGAACCAACGCTGGATGACTGGACTCATGCTCTAACCGTTACTTTGTTTGGGCCTTTATCAGGGGAAAGATGTTTTCAGACAAATGTGGTCTATTAGAACGATGTGGTCAAATGGCGTAGAGACAAGAGGCCCAGTTGGTCCAATGTTTGTACCCAGCCATAAAGCCATTCAATAACTGCAAACCATTCCACCCCAGCCACTTTATGTAACACCAACCCTAATTAAAACCATTCTGGAGCCTCTCTGTAATTTGGTCAAAGTCATTTTGGCCAGAATAACGGTCTATCCAGACGAGAGCGTTATCCAGGTGGGAAATTATAAGGCTGGGCCTCTCCCTGGTTCTAATTAAAAGCCCACTGTGTAGCGGAAGCGAAAGCTGGGCGGAGGACTGTAAATCGTGGTCTGGTTTGGGCCTTGGCCACCAGTCGATACCCCTGGGGTGGGACATTCTCCATGGTTGATAGTTTCTCCTCTGCCGGTTGATGGGATGTTAGTCCCCTGCCTGTTCTCATCACCTGCATGCCAATGAGCCATTCAGACTGGCTGTGTTTAAAACTTCACCACTGTATTAAATTCCGGTTCAGAAGTGAGTGCAAATCAATACCGTTTGAATGGGTGCAGGACAGATATAAAAACAGCCCCGTGTCTGCAATGAAGAAAAAAAAAGGAAAAAAGAAACGCCACCTGGTCATTTTGTATTCTTTGGTTAACGCCCATTGTAATAGCTTGTGGATGTTTTCGGTGGCTGTGGAATTGACATTTCTGTGCCCAAGGGGCTTTGTCCTCAAACGGAGGAATAAAATACAATGAGAACTGTAACCTTTGATTTGGAGATCCTATAAAACAGGATTGGATGAGCTGTAAATCAACGAGGCCCCGCAGTTTAATTGATCATTTTGATCGATGCCACTCTCTCATCCGCAGACGTGCGCCACGGCAACCCGATGACAGGCCGGCCTCCACAGGAGCAACAGCAAGCAGCCATTTTAATCTGCCAAGGTACATGTGCGACAACGGCGATAATTACTTTCAGAAACACTCCCTCCATGCCAGTCATACTGCAAATGTTGGGCTTCTAAAGTCTACGCAGATGAGATTCAGTAAGTCAAACTAAAAAGTAACCCCCCCAGGCTTTCTAGATGGAACTAGACTTGCCTTTGTTAATTGGTATCCATTAACCATACCGGTTTTTGGCGTGCAACCAAAGCTGGAAGACGATTAACACCCTGAGGGAACATGATGGCGTACCTCAAAGTTTTACCTTAAAGTCCTTGATGAAAGCCCTTTTAAAATCAAGTGACTGTTTAATCAGTCTTGAAATAA